>NC_064034.1:20448746-20668746 GCF_932526225.1 Nematostella vectensis | reverse complement strand
GGGGTGCCGCTGGGGGGGTTTGAAACCTGACCCTGTATAGGA
This sequence comes from Nematostella vectensis, assembly GCF_932526225.1. Taxonomy (NCBI): domain Eukaryota; kingdom Metazoa; phylum Cnidaria; class Anthozoa; order Actiniaria; family Edwardsiidae; genus Nematostella; species Nematostella vectensis. Next base: position 20,668,704 of record NC_064034.1, on the reverse strand, counting down.
CAAAAATTCTGAAAAACCATACACTGTTTAGGACAACACCCTTGATTTTAGGATCCTGTTTAGGACAACACCCTCAATATTAAGACCCTGTTAGCAATTGAGAGCAAGCAAGGCAATCAGATTGCCAGCGGGATCAGCAGTTACGAGTTTTAGCAAGGCAACCAAATCAGAACCCTGTTTAGGACAGCCTTGCTTCAAATTATGTACCCTGTCCAGGACAGAGAGGCCTGAAATATATACCCTGTTTAGGACAGAGAGGCCTGAAATATGTACCCTGTTTAGGACAGTGAGGCCTGAAATGTATACCCTGTTCAGGACAGAGAGGCCTGAAATGTATACCCTGTTTAGGACAGAGAGGCCTGAAATGTATACCCTGTTCAGGACAGAGAGGCCTGAAATATATACCCTGTTTAGGACAAAGAGCCCTGAAATGTATACCCTGTTTAGGACAGAGAGCCCTGAAATGTATACCCTGTTTAGGACAGAGAGCCCTGAAATGTATACCCTGTTCAGGATAGAGAGACCTGAAATATATACCCTGTTTAGGACAGAGAGCCCTGAAATATATACCCTGTTCAGGGTAGAGAGGCCTGAAATGTATACCCTGTTTAGGACAGAGAGTCCTGAAATGTATACCCTGTTCAGGATAGAGAGACCTGAAATATATACCCTGTTTAGGACAGAGAGCCCTGAAATATATACCCTGTTCAGGGTAGAGAGGCCTGAAATGTATACCCTGTTTAGGACAGAGAGTCCTGAAATGTATACCCTGTTCAGGATAGAGAGACCTGAAATATATACCCTGTTTAGGACAGAGAGCCCTGAAATATATACCCTGTTTAGGGTAGAGAGGCCTGAAATGTATACCCTGTTTAGGACAGAGAGCCCTGAAATGTATACCCTGTTCAGGGTAGAGAGCCCTGAAATATATACCCTGTTTAGGACAGAGAGCCCTGAAATGTATACCCTGTTCAGGATAGAGAGCCCTGAAATGTATACCCTGTTTAGGACAGAGAGCCCTGAAATGTATACCCTGTTTAGGGTAGAGAGGCCTGAAATGTATACCCTGTTTAGGACAGAGAGGCCTGAAATGTATACCCTGTTCAGGGTAGAGAGCCCTGAAATATATACCCTGTTCAGGGTAGAGAGGCCTGAAATGTATACCCTGTTCAGGACAGAGAGGCCTGAAATGTATACCCTGTTCAGGGTAGAGAGCCCTGAAATGTATACCCTGTTCAGGGTAGAGAGACCTGAAATATATACCCTGTTCAGGGTAGAGAGGCCTGAAATGTATACCCTGTTTAGGACAGAGAGGCCTGAAATGTATACCCTGTTCAGGGTAGAGAGCCCTGAAATATATACCCTGTTTAGGACAGAGAGCCCTGAAATGTATACCCTGTTCAGGACAGAGAGGCCTGAAATGTATACCCTGTTCAGGACAGAGAGGCCTGAAATGTATACCCTGTTTAGGACAGAGAGGTCAAAAACCATACCCTGTCCAGCGGCACGCCCCTGTAAAGCCCATATAATGGAGTACCACCCACCCACCCCCCCTGAATCATTCCCAAATAATAAGGAACTACTGACGAATTGGGCTTGGGTGGTCATCGCCGAATAATGATAGACCACTAGGGAATAGGACCGTATTATCTCGAAGTCATTCCCGAATATAATAATAGACCACTAAGGAATAGGACGTGTTATCCCGAGTCATTCCTGAATAGTAATAAACTGTGTCTTTAAACTCATTGCTATGGTGTTTTTTTTCCAGTGGATAAAGCTAGAGGAAGCGTTTGAACAGGAGCGAGCGATAACTCACACATCGGCCCAACGTGGAGGAGTACTGGGGCTCCTCCTTCATCAAACTATCTCTCCAGACTGGAAGGAGGAAGAGGAGGAGGACGAAGCCGAGCGAGAATCAATGGACAACACGAACACTGAGGGGGAGGAGGAGGAGGGCATGGAGAGACTGTCAGACTTACCGGGGGAGGGTACCGACGTTGGGGATCATGGTGATAGTGAGCATGATGGAAGTTATGATGATGATAATGATTCCGGGATGTCTGATGATCAAGATGTCTTTATGGCGGGTAGCATGGGACGTAATATGTTGGCGCTTATTGACCAAGAGAAGTGATGGCCAGCACGAAGTTGACATGGTAACGTTGGTGTTTCCATTCCCTGCTAACAGAGATCCTTTTTTGTGTGTAAGCAGACTTTTGTTAGCAGAGAAATGCTTCTAGTTAGCTGAAGATTTTTTTCAAAATGTTGTATAGATTTTTCCATAAAAAATGTATATAATGTAAATAACATGGTTTGCAAAAGATATTTAATAAAATCATTACAATAATTTAAACATGGTTGTCTAAAAACACTATAGCATAACACACATAACATTTTGCTAATTAGGATTATTTATGATACAGCTTTACCGAGAAACAACTAACAACTATCGTTCTTGCCTTCACCAGAAAGTCACCAATAATTATACAGGACATATAAAACATATTTTATATATTGTTTTGCCTAAATGTTTAGTACAAAAACGATCCTTTGTGGGAAAGCTATGACAAAGCTTTTTGCCGCAGGACAAAGTACTTGTATGGATAATTACTTAAAGGCGGTGTTGATCAAGCAGTTGTAAAGTTGACAAATCTCATATTGCGCACAGCCTGCGAGGTTCTTTTTACTGTTCTTTTCTTCTTAATTTCATATGGTTCATATGCCTTCTAGTCAAGTACGTTAGCGTCGCTTCAATGTTAACCTCGCTCCAATGCTAATGATTACTTTTCACAATGGCACAGTAAACTTGCTCGCGCGTCGCGTGACGTCACAATGCAATCCCTTCTGATTGGCATTCTAAATGAACTAACCAGTTTTGTGGAAATCTTTACAAGCAAACATTGATTGCAAAAGGAGATTTCTTCTATCGGATAACTTACGTGATTTTTAATACAAAGCAATGCATATCGACAGGCGAGTGGTAAGTTGATCACGAGCGAGTGAAATTTCGCGCGCACTGTGTTTTTTGCACAACCGTATTGACCGTCGCAAAAGATGAACGTGCGGGGTTTTTTTGCGCTTCTTTCTTCTTATTACTATTACTCTTCTCCTTTTGCTTTTTCTTTTTTTTTCTGAATTTTTCATTTCTTCCTTGCCTACGCAAGTCTATTTTTGCAAAATGCAATGTAATTATTTCTAGTTTATTGGATCCTATGTTGACGGCAATTCTCCAACAGGAGCTATTCCTACTGTTCGCATTCGTTACTGTCCTGACTGTGGCCGCCTCGTCACTTTATGGAGTATACCTGGTGAGTGGATATGAAAACAATGTCCGACAATTTTTCTTGACTACTATTTTTAAATGAGAGTTCCCTTAACGTCAAAAAATAAAAACCTATCAGTACCATTATTTTGTAGCGCGCGCTCTCCGAGTAACAATAGAACTAGAACTATGTTTACCTTTCAATTGCTTTACTAGACAACATAGACGCCCAATGGGGTCATACGTAAACGGGCAATGTGTTTATTTGGGGGTACGTCCTGCATGGGCCCCGCCATGCAGAACGTACCCCCAAATAAACAAATTGGAAGTAAAGTGAATACAAAAACTAATTGTGGTGGCAGCCACAGTTCCGTGCCATATACAGGGTCTACGTTAAATACGACACAGGGCAATTTTGTACGCTCGTTCGAGCGAATATCAATCGCCGGCTAAAATCACCAGGTCTGTCTGCAGCGGCGGCGAATTCACCGATATCTAGACGTCTGATTCGTCCAATACTAGTGATATATTCGATGGCGACCACTCATACGAGCGTACGAAATCATCCTAGAGTGTCGTGGGCTTTAAGGTGGCATGTCAGCGCCGCAATGTTTGATGTCCGCACAATACCGTGGCTCAAAGAATCCATTTCCATCGGCTGATTCAAGCAAGTAACTGATATACTTTTAATCAAATATCGATCATAAAGCATCGGACTTCAATCGTGGCTGATCGACAGAGTTTTGTCATGTTAACATTATCTCGAATTTGTTATGTAGCATCTTGACAGTATGTGAGCTTTTTTAGCTTGTAGCGCTGTGGTGGGAGAACCTTGGGCCAAGGGATTTTCTCATCACCGGACTTACCATCATTATCGTACAGAACACCACACGGTGGTACCTAGAGGTAAGACCCTTGTCATCAACATCAGCACCATATCATCATCATCACCATCAACACCATTCTTCTTATTAATAATTGTTACTATGATGCCAAACCTAGTGTTCCCAGTGGCGGATCCAGTGGTGGTGACGGGGGTGACATGTCACCCCCCCCCCCCTCCTTGTTGGGCGAAATAAAAAGGATTTGTGGAAAAAAAACACAAATCGTTGCAAATTGTTACATCCGAATTCGAAGTATCGCGATGTTATTTACTGGACGAAAACCAGACAATGTTTGCGACAGAAAGCCAGGCCACTGCACTAGGCAAAACAGGACATGAATCAGATCGGTATGAATGGCGGAACAGAAAAGCCAAAAAACCCCCTAAGGATAGCACTTTTCAACAACATTTTTTAACCCTTAAGGATAGCACATTGGGTGTGGTCGAAGCTCTAAAATCACTGTGAGACCCGTGAAGCCCTCTAAGGGACAGCAAAAGCGTAATAGTTTTATAGCAGTTGGTTGAATTTATTGCCGTTATGGATAGGGCGATTTACTTCTATGGAAGGGGGAATCGAATACTTTTTTCTATTCAAATATCTATCTAGCATTCTTTACAATGTATTCTTCGAGTGTATATATTATCACACGCTAGACGGAGCGCAACTGGCATATTTATTCTCGCACATAGTAGAGTGGAAGAAGCTGCGAGGAACATATCAACATGCCCATGAGCTTTTCAAATTTTGTGGCCGTCAGAATTCCTTTATATAAATTGCGTTGTGATTGATGCACTTGCACCCGAAAATAGAAAGCGCAAACTGGATGATTTTTGCAAAATGTAGTCGTAGGCGTTTTTGGAAGTGCAACAATGGCGGATGGCGTTATCTTCTTTTCTAAGTGTTCATCCGGTATAGTCAATAGCAGCTGTTATGCTTTTGGGTTTCTAATTCAAACAAGTGCAAGTCCAACTGCCCAATTATTATTGCCGGAGTCTATCGTGTGCCGGATTCAACTGCTGAAATGGATGCTAAGCTAGAAGGTCTCATAGAAAAAATGTACATTACCAACAAAGAAGCGCTACTACTGGGGGATTTCAACATCAACTTCCTCAAACAGCAAAACCACAAGCATCGTCTAATCAAGTTCCTAACCAGCCTTGGTTTCACTCAAACCATCAATGAAGTGACTCGTCCAGAGAGCCAGGCTTGCTTGGATCACGTTTACACCAACCAGCCACAATACATCACAAAGACCAAGGTATGCAACATCGGACTATCAGATCATTTACCAGTGTGCCATGTGCGCAGATACAAAAAGAAACAAGATCGCGCAGCAAATAAAAACCATGTCTATATTTCCTACCGTGACTGCAAGAAGCTGGATGAAGAGCCTTCCTAAAAGACCTTGATGAGGCCCCGTGGAGTGTGCTGGACACCTTTGATGACCTTGATGACGCTGTGGATTATTGGAATGTGACTTTCCTAAGTATCGCTGATATACATGCTCCTCTTATTAGAAAGCGTGTAAAGAAACAAAGCCAACCACAGTGGATGACGCCTGAACTCTACGCAGCCATTAGAGACCGCGACAGGCTGCTAGAGAGAGCCCGAAAGTGTAATAGTGACTCAGATGCGTGGGAAACTTTTAAATCAGCTCGAAATAACGTTTTTCAATCCATCCAAGAAGCTAAACGAAATCATTTCAACAAGTCATTTGAACAGAGTTCAACGGCAAAGGAATTCTGGAGACATCTAAAAATTGCTATCGGGCAGACAAGTAAACCGTCACCTTCGCAACTAAGAGGCAATGCAAGCAACACACCCACCATCACAGATCCACGTGAAATAGCTAATGCATTTAACGAATTTTTTGTTTCCGTTGCTGCCACCTACAGAAATAGCAATGTCAACATGAGAACGCTGTCAACTTCAGATTTCGAAAAGTTAAAAGGGTTTGTTGATAGCAAAACCCCGAGTGGCACTAAATTTGAAATACCCAAAGTCATGCAAGAATTTGTGCAAGGTTATCTTCTTCAACTACAAACGTGTAAAGCCACAGGTTTGGACGGTATAAGTGCTCGCCTTTTAAGGGCTGCAGCCCCAGCCATAGCTCCCTCGTTGACTAAGATCATCAACCAAAGTATAAAAACTGGACGATTCCCTGCGCGCTTGAAAGAGGCGAAAGTCTGTTCAATATATAAAGCTGGAGACCGCCTGAGTGTTGATAACTACCGGCCCATCAGTATTTCACCTGCCCTGTCGAAAGTTATTGAAAGACACATACACGTTTGCTTATATGAATACCTAAACAGCCACAAGCTATTAAGTAGTAACCAGTCAGGTTTCCGTCCCTATCACTCGTGCGATACTGCCCTAGTAAAGTTGATTGATTATCTCATTGGAAATATGGATCAGGGACTAATATCTGGCTTGAACCTCATAGACTACCGAAAGGCGTTTGATTTAGTAGACCATAACACGCTTATTAAGAAGCTCTTCATATATGGCGCCTCTGGAGAGTCACTAAATTGGTTCAAGTCTTATCTAGAAGACCGAAAACAGAAAGTCACAATAAGTGGTCAGCTATCAGATTCGCAGCCCATTACTGCAGGCGTTCCCTAGAGCTCGATTTTAGGTCCCTTAATGTTTATCCTGTTTATTAATGACTTACCACTTGAAGTCTCCAACAGCGCACTCGAGATATATGCAGATGATACAACACAAGTCGCAAGTGGAAGTAGCGTTAGTGAGGTTGAGTCTATTCTTACTGAAGAGCTAAAAAAAGGTTAATGGCTGGGCGAATGAAAACAAAATGAAAATCAATGCTTATCTGTAGCAAGCCAAAGTTGCGCAAATTGGCAGGAAAGGATTTGACAGTCAGCACAGAAAATGGCCAGCTTGAATGTGTCAATGAAGTTAAACTGCTTGGCATAAGATTAGACAACTCCTTAACCTGGGACAACCACCTCAAGTACATTCACAATAAGATCTCCAAGCGACTAGGCTTGTTAAAAAGGACAAAGAAATTCCTGTTACTTAAAGCAAGAACCCTGTTCTACCATTCGCTCATACAGCCAATATTAGACTATGGTGCTATCGTCTGGGGCTCGACCAAAAAGCAACACATCGACGATATGGTCAAGTTCCAAAAACGATGTGCGCGGGTTATCCTCGATAAGAAATGGGATGCACCTTCAAAACCACTTTTTGAAGAACTAAATATTGTCCCCTTCGACAAAAGAATAATCTACCTACAACTTGTTTTGCTGTTCAAGGCAATGAACAATATGACCCCATGCTATATCAGAGATATGTTCGTTAAGTGTAGTGATGTACATAACAAGAACACTAAAAATGCAGCAAACCATAACTTAGTACTTCCAAAGGCTCGGACTACATTAGCAAAAAACAGCTTTACGTTTGTAGCAGCTAAAAGGTGGAATGCATTGCCACTAGAAATCAAAGAAGCCAAGTCAATCACCGCCTTCTCCGCAAAACTAAGAGAATACATCACAACTCTGTAAATAAGTTTATAAATCAGCAAAGGATTGTTATTGTAAATAGTTTCGTCAAAGATTTTGCTGTAAACAGATTTGTAAATAGCGTATCTATCTATCTATCTATCTATCTATCTATCTATCTATCTATCTATCTATCTATCTATCTATCTATCTATCTATCTATCTATCTATCTATCTATCTATCAAACCTTTAATAAGTAACGCGATTTTCACAAACAGGGAAAAAGGTATTCTCGAAATTTTGTAGAAGAATTTGTAATATGAAATATATGTTTCTTAAAATTCTGGAAAAAAAAGGCGACAGACTGTCAAATAAAGTCACCCCCCCTTTTTTAAATCCTACACCCGCCACTTGTTCCGTGAACCTATACCTTCATGTAACTCTAGGAGCAAGTAATAGACCGTCATCACCATTTTCATTATCATTATCATCATCTTCGTCACCTTCATCATCATCAAAAACAACACAATTATCGCAATCGTCATCATCATCACCATTACCACCATTATCATCATCGTTGTCAGAATCATCACATTCACCGTCACCTTGCTTTTTCATATAGAGACGAGCGCAGATTCAGTTACGACTGGAGCAGGAAAAGCGATTCAATTTCATCCCTAAAAGGACAAGAAAACACAAGAAGCAAAACAAGGGATGCCCCCAGAAAGAGCTAGAGAGCTTCAAGAAAGCACATAAAGGGATGTTGAGCCGCGCCTTAGCTGCATGCGAGCGGTTGGACGCTATGAGGAAGAGAAATCTGTTGCGTCACAAGAACTTTAACCAGATTATGGAGCGCCACGCTCCCCGACCTCTTACCGCTGCACAGCTTAAGGTGGAGGCGCAGGCTCAGAGGAAACTAGAGCAACAAGTCGTTGAGAGTAGAAAGGAGATTTGCGACTTGATGAAATGGAGCCGCGCACGTGATAATCAGAGAAAGGTGGTCGCCGAGGTAAGAGAGAGTGGAGGCCACTTCAGTTTTACGCTACACATTTGTTTAAGTTCCGAGGTTGCAGATACTGCAACTAGACAGCCTTTAAATAAACTACAACTTGAGGTCCTGCAACATCACGCATGACGTCGAGCACGCGTATTGTCACGCACCTTGTCATACTTTTGGTGTACAGTAGGAGGTAACGAGTTGAAATCGCTTAGCTACCATTGTCTTCAAAATTGCTACAATGGGCAGCAAAGCGTAAACGTCATGAGGGAGAGGACAACTTTGGCTGCCAAAATGTGGGTTATTTCTTATTGAAGAAACGCCAAATGCTATGATTTTTCTACATGACACCTTTGACAGCGCACCCCCGCCCTAACCCTCCTGGGTTCCTCAACGTATGTTTTAGATACTTCCTCATCTGTCGTTGTCCTTACAGATCGAGCGTCAGCAAAACAGACACTTAGAGGACTGGCAACCCTCCATTGTCGCGTCCACTCCTCCTCTGCCATTCAACGCCAGGGATACCGGCAAGCGACCCGAACGGGTCAGCTTCTTTGACGCCCTTGACATGTTCAAAGCGGCAAATGAAATATTTAGTATTGATCAATCGCCCGGGCGTTTACTTGGTGTAGAAAACACATTTTGCCGCGCCCTGTGGGCCTTGAAGGATTTGTTGGAGGGTCATTATGTGCCGTCGTACAAGAGAAAATACCGCATCGGTGAGTAAGAGAAAAAGATAATATTGATTGATATGTTCCCTACAGTACTAACCTTCCTTCTATTTCCTTCTATTGGATGCCGTCCCTTACTTATCACTTACTATGAATCTACACCATTCTCGCAGCTCAACTTCTGAGCTGGTTCCCAACCGCAGGCGCACACGACTTCACCCTCAGTCCGCCTGACAGCAACAAAAACAACGCTGCCCCTAACATCCGTGGGCTCTTCACTTACACCCCTGCCATCCAGGAGTGCTTCAGGCGCCTGGGGTTTGATGTAGCTCAAGAGACTGGCAATAACTTTAATGCTAGTGGGCTACAAGGAGACTGGGCCATGCGACGAGTGAAGGGTCCCTCTCATGATAGCCCGCAAGAGACCGCCATGGGTGTGTATTTGGAGCATGGGGACCTGGAGAAGCTTGAGACCCTCCAGGTCAAGGAATTCATGAGGAATTTTGAGCGGGAGTGCAGAAAGGTGAGACTAGATAATTTGAATGTAAGCCTGGTTATATTTGTTAACCTTATTTGTTACCCTGTACGGGTCTTGCGCTTTTGCAGTAGTGAATCCAAACAATATACAAAAGAAAAACTTTTTTTCAGGGTTCGTTCTTGAGTGACTTCCAAAGGTCGTGCCAGGTGACCATGCCTGTGATACATGCGGCGATGGAACGCGACAAGCAATTGTGAGTTTGGTAACTCGTTTTCTTTATCAAACAATTCTACTTACGGAGTCTGATTCACCAAATTAATAGTCTGTGAGCATAGAGACCTTTGAAGCTTGATAATGCATGGAATTTTTAAGTGTTTTCCTGATTATGTTAGACTCCTGACGATGCGGTTTGCGAAACATTTCACTACTTGCTAAAAATGTGTCGTTAATGGCTAATAGCACAGAACTGTCAAACACATTTCCGGTACACGGAACAGAACCGCATATGAATCCGGTGTCCGCTTATGGAAAACCGTTCCGCAAACGTACAGCTATATCGGCAGACCGTCCCCGTAACCGTACAGCTATATCGACGGAAACGGTTTCCGTAACCGTACAGCTATATCGACGGAAACTGTCCCCGTAACCGTACAGCTCTATTGACTTGCTACTTAGACCAACCCCGTAAGCTATATCAACGGTAATAATTATCCTGAAGATATCCACTTACAAGTTGACAGTATACTTCGTATAAGCCGAGCATCTGACGTACATCTACGGCTTCTTGAATCTTAATCTCGCCACTCACATTTTTCAGGTGGCGTTATTCTATTATCGCCAGACCTGTGTCGCATGTCACAGCTATTGCCCAGTTCGAGAGGTAAGCTCTAGGACCCCGTAGTCATGCGTAGGTAACCGCGCCATTTGGAGCAAAAGAAGGAAAAGCTCCGCAATCTAAAAAATGGATTGGAAAAAGGAGACTTACGCACTTGTATAAACCCTTGTACAGAGACTACTATATTGCGACGGCATTGGCTGCGCAGTGTATTTTGCTAGAGGGGGCTTTAATGTTGATGACCACACACACCGTATGCGCGGCCAACTAGCTCATTTTGATGATATAATGACATCCCTGCCCTTGCTAAGGCATATTGTCTTCTCCCTTCTTGTTTGTCATCTCTAGCGTGTTTGATGTAAAGATGATATAATGACATCCCTGCCCTTGCGTAGGCGTCTTCTTTTTTGTTTGTCATCTCTAGCGAGTTTGATGTAAAGATGATATAATGACATCCCTGCCCTTGCTAAGGCGTCTTCTCCCTTCTTGTTTGTCATCTAGCGAGTTTGATGTAAAGATGCGCGCGGTGCGTCGCGAAGCGATCCATTACGAGGAAGAACACACAGGGACACGCTTTGCACAGGTCACGTCCGAGCGCGTGGAACGCGAGGAAGATAGACGCCTCGAAGAGCGCCGTAATATGTGGAAAGCACTCCTCAGGCTGAACAGAGAGGTAAGTGGCACCACACTCGCAATATGGGACTCAGCGAAGCACTTGTCTCTATCATGATTCAGAAGCCTTACAATGTGTGATTCAAGAAAGGTGTGATTCCAGGGGATTTTCACATAGTCCCAGCCCCTCGGAAATTTCCATTTCCTTGAATCGGCAGAAATATTGTTTGAATAAAAAAGGGTTTAAACCTCCTACAATAGGCAATGTAAGAGCCGTAGCCGCGGAATTTTCATCTATGGTCCAAACAGACAATTCTTGAATGTTTATTTGTAGTCCGACCCGCTCCACTGGCCACTAGAGGTGCAGCTTAAGGACAAGTGGAGTACCGCCAGCAAGCCTGGCTTTGTGGCCGTGTGTGGTGTCTCTCTATTCCTGGTCGGGGGCATGATTTACCACAAGTATTTTGAGTAAGGTATGGTATTTGGCCGCCAGCAAGCTTGGTTTTTTGGCCGTGTGTGGTATATCCCCCTTAGTAGTCGGGGGGGAAGGCATGATTTACCACAAGTATTTTGAGTAAGGTATGGTATTTGGCCGCCAGCAAGCTTGGTTTTGTGGCCGTGTGTGGTATATCCCCCTTAGTAGTCGGGGGGAAGGCATGATTTACCACAAATATTTTGAGTAAGGTATGGTATTTGACCGCCAGCAAGCCTGGCTTTGTGGCCGTGTGTGGTATACCCCCCTTAGTAGTCGGGGGGAAGGCATGATTTACCACAAGTATTTTGAGTAAGGTATGGTATTTGACCGCCAGCAAGCTTGGTTTTGTGGCCGTGTGTGGTATATCCCCCTTAGTAGTCGGGGGGAAGGCATGATTTACCACAAGTATTTTGAGTAAGGTATGGTATTTGGCCGCAAGCAAGCTTGGTTTTGTGGCCGTGTGTGGTATATCCCCCTTAGTAGTCGGGGGGAAGGCATGATTTACCACAAGTATTTTGAGTAAGGTATGGTATTTAGCAAATGTTGAGTCCTATTGTGCTATCGTGTGGGTGGGCCTCATCGTTCTTTTCTACCATTAGTATTCTTAAACTATTAGGGAAACTTAAATCATCTTTTATACATAAAAAGGGCCTTTTTACGTGGACGTTTAGCCTGGAAATCCCTGAAAATCCAAAAACGATGCCATGTGCATACCCTAGTCATCGTAACTTTCCTTTTCTCGATGTTCGAACAGTGGTTGACTATTGAAGCAATTTGTCAAATTATCATTTCTTGTTAATCGGTACCTAAACAGTGGCACACATGGAGACTCTACTCTCGTAGTCACGTTGTGGTCTGAGAAAACTAAAATAAAAAGAGATGCATGCTAAAATTTAGTTCTTTGAGGTCACATATGTCACGACACTTCCATTATCAAAACCGAGTTTTAACATTATTTTCAGTTTTTAAATCAAGGGATCGCATGTGTTTTTTTTCTTCTGTGAAATCAGACGTGAATTGAAATTACCATATAGACGCAGCTACATTAAAAAGCGTTCCGTAATAAGGTAATCGTAGCGGTTTGAACGCCATCTTTGCGTCGCTAGAGACAAATAACTGAATGGACACGAAATTGACTTACTATCCTGCGAATTACTCCGATATTTATAAAGCCAATATAGCCTTTTTTATATTCATGGGTAAGAGGTTTTTGCACCCATCCAAACTTCGAGGTCATGATACGTTTCCGAGCAACAAATCAAGCGCCCAGGCGGTTGTCAGATATGGCTAATCGTCCCTTATCTAATAAGATTCAAAATCCGTCTTAAACACAAAGAACGAGAAATGTTTCGGGAAATCCGCGCAGGATATGGTCTCTCCCGCCTATGTTTCCTTGATGCCCTAGCGTGATTCTTTCCGTCGCTGTCTGAGCTAACAAAACCCCTAGATGCTTTGTGGGATTAGCAGTGTATTATTTAAATTTAGCCTTTACGTAAACACAGCGAGCGATCTCCCCTCGCTTACTGATTGGCGGAGAGAACAATTGAGCTGTTCTAGATCTTGTAGTCGTGTATATTCAGGTTCGAAAGCGACGTTAACGACTGACTTACAGTGAACACTGCAGCGAAAGAAGGATACATAATCGCGATTTGCAACCATAATTTAAGAAAAATTTGCGCTAATATAGAGGTAAGTATCTTTTATGTTCAGAAAGTTTGGGATGTAATTGCGCGCGCGAAAGTACTTAGCAAAAAATACCGATTTGAGAGAATGTGTTGATAGCGACTTACAAGGCGGGAAAATATTCCAGACATGATCGTTGATTGTCCTCTAGCACGATAAAGATTTATTATAGATGTTTAACTAGTTTGAATTACCTGTTTTAGTTGGTTGTGTTGCGAAAATCATGTCAACCGTGCAACCTCCCGCAAAAGAACCGAACGGTTCCTAACCTACAAACGTTGAAATTTTTGCTAATAAATGGGCTGGCTTAATTTAAATTAAAAATCGAATAAAACTTCTAAACTAGCTCTAAAGAGCACTGCTTAATGCTTAGCGTTCCAAAATTATTTTATAAGCTGGAATGGCTGGTATAAGGAACGCCCGACCCAGGAATATTTGTTTTTGATATGCTCACGTGTGCTCGGCTGTAAGAACAGTCTTGCCGACGGGGTATCTCGCGACGTGTATATCTGCATTTATTATTGTCGAATTTATCGAAAATTTCGTGTCGAAAAGAAACGTTATCTCAGCTTTACCGTAGGCCAAACTATCGAACTGGTTGTTTTGAAATCGCATTCAATACAAAACCACCGGCAACGAATTTAAAACACGTTCAGAAAATGCAAATTAGATTGAACTTAAAATGTAAATACAGGCGAAAATGAATCGTATTTCCTGTATTTAATATTTCTCATATCGTGAAGAGTGTATCAGTACAATTGTTTTATCAACAGAATTCTGGATAGAAGTTTGTGAGCCAAATTGTAGAAAATTTACAGTACAAAATGCTGTTAGTAAGCCAGGATTATAAACTTTCCTCTTAATATGGGCTTAAAAAAGTTAGCTTTCGTCACATGAATGGAATGGTGCGAAGTTTTAAAGATGGAAGAAGCCCTTATCCCAAATTTTCCAATCAAACTCTTGAATATTAGTAGTAATGACAGCGCTCCTACTTTATGTTTATGGGATGAAATGATTTTTGTTTCTTTATAGTTGATTTTTGCTTTCGTGTTTATCTATTGCGAATCTTGTTTCGACGGATTACCAATGTTGCCTATATACAAAATATAGACCCCTAGGAAAAGGAAATCTTTATTTTATTTTCGAATTTGTTGAAAAGACACGTTTCGCAAGCAAAATGTATAACAACTACCATTTTATTTGTATTTTTTTTTTCAACTTAGACAAATTTTTCTTTTAGCCCATCCGCTTGGAAAAAAGGCTTGGTTTTAACAAAGATTTGCAAGGCAATGTCTTCTAAAAAAAGGGTTCAGTAACTGTATTCTGCACTAGGTTGCGTTTTTTTCCTACAAAGTCACCCATTACATAAGGTGTTGGCAAGGAGAGAGCGAGTTGGTGTTGGCTATAGGTTATCGCGCGCGCGGCAAATGTCGCAGCTTGTAAGAGCTTTAAATAACATACCAATCAGACCAATCGGATAATACTTATGTCACGCAAGCACATCCTCATTTCCGCGAGAAACGGAAACGATCGCACAGGGAAAGACAAAGCACCGAGGGAAGGAAACTATGTTTTGAGCCGCAAGTCGATTGGTACTGTTTTCTAGTGGAAAATTCACGTATCTATATTGCAAGCATAGTTTGACTCGATAGGGGGCTGGTGCTAGCCATTCAAATGGAATGAATAACAAACTATATTGATCGATGAAGCGACACCGTGACTCACTGCGTCTAAATATTGTGGAATAATTAGATGCGCTGTGTTGTTCGTGATATTTTGGATCATCTCATAGCCGACGTTAAAGTGTACTTAGACAGAGTATGAGTTCCGTAGAATTTTTAACCGAGAGGATGTCGAGTAACCCGTATAGAACCGATCTGGAGTATCGAATGAGACTCCGAAGAGAATATAATTTCACTCCTCCTCCCTTCGGACCCGACGAATTGGACCGACAACTCCGACTCAGGTTTGAATGAATTTTTGTCAGACTAGGTCCGCCTGTTAGAAAATACTGCGCGCATAAAACTAGCTTTAAACTTTGTCCGATTTCGTTATGAGGGTTTTAGATAACATCGCCAAGATTTGGTTATACTAGTCACACGACCTTAGCAGGAAGTTGGCCGAAATTCGGTGAAATATTAATAATTGTTTTCTTCCCTTAGAACTCCAGTGCGAGGGGAAAGGTCCCGTCCTACCAGCTTTAGCAGAGCTGATGTTATCCTAAGGAGGTAAGGACTTAGTTTAGGCCAGTTTTAGCTTGTTATTCTCGCTAATTGACTTATTGTTTTGGCTGTTTAACAAAGAGAAATTATTTAGAATCATGCTGGATGTTAGCAGGGAATAATCCCGAACCAGCTGGTATATCAGACGTGTAAAATGGCTTATAGACTACTTAAAATTTCATGCTCTCTTAAGGGTTAGAACTGAATTGTGTTGTTGAGGTGAAATGGTAACAATCTGAATTAACTGAAAATCGCTTACATAATTTTAATTTGTGATATATTTTTAGCTGAAGTGTCGTAACTATTAAAATGACATTTAGAATGGAATGACACTCTTCTCGCGTCAGTAACTTCCAGGTTCTTCGTGTGTTGAAACTTTCGAAAGTCACGCGCTCTGGAAGATGATTTGAGTTCGAAAAAAGGTTCTAGAATGAAGTCTTTTGTGAGCTCAACATTATGTTATCTTTATTGTTTTTAAAATTAGAAAAGTGTTTAATTACTGATCCGTGACTTTAGAATTGTAAAAATTCAAGAGTCATAATGAATATTCTCAATTTTTGTGTGTTTTGCTCTCAGAAATAACGCATTAGAAGAAAGAGCTTTGGCAAACACTTCCCCTCGCAGATACAGTCACGCTGATGTTTTAGAAAGGTAACTCCTCGAAATTAATTCAAACGATAATTTATTCTATTTTTGTCACTAGACGGGCAATTTTTACAAAAATTCGAAACATTTGAAGAGGTGACAATAGCAAGAGGCGAACAATTAATCAACGTAGGTATAAAATATCACAAGTTAGGCATCGGGCCCAAATGATTCGCGATTGCTATCAGCCGAAGACCGGCTTTGGCATGCCTTCTCCAGCTGGGGAATAAAAATACCGATAGATGACTTTATTTATACTGTGTAATGCGTGCCGAAAGACAAACTGCTTGCAGACGATTCTCCAAATATCCAAGTGGTCTACTTTCCACTTTAAATGGGAATATTTCTAATGACAATTGCCAACAACTGACTGCATTTGACAGCATTTCAGACAAGTCTACATCCGCTGTATCGCAGTAAACTTTTCCATTTATTTTTAGACACGTCCGCTTAGAAGGGATGGGCATATAGAATTACGGGGTGGGAGCTTAGCCCTTTGGTCTTATTGCTGCCCTAAAAATATAGGAAATTCACGGTGTGAATCAGGGTGCTTCAGTACGGTACCCGCAACCAATACTACCATTTTTGTAAGAATGCTAAGCCTGAGATAACACCAAGTTCTAAAAACATGCTAAAGGTATGTCGAGGAAGCGAAATATTTGCGTGTGCGTGTGTGTGATGCGTTTAAAAATTGAAGAACGCCCTGAAGAGCATTTCCAGCTTACCCAAAATGCTCTCAAAACAAGAGAAAAAATATTCTCAAAACAAGAGAATGCTCTCAAAACAAGAAAAAAATGCTTTAAAACATGAGAAAAAATGCTCTTAAAACAAGGGCAAAAATGCTCTCAAAAAACTGTCCAGCCCAACCTGAAATTATGGCTTATTTATATCGTTCTTGCGAATACTTCTGAATTCTTTTTCTCATTTGCAATCGCCTTTTTCTTAATGCTATTTTTTATGGAGTTTGTTTCTGTAAGACATCCTCCATGATAGTGTGTTTTCGCGCTCTATGATTTTTGAAACGTCACTTCGCCCCCTTCATTTTCTTGCACATGAGAGTCTCGTTCAAGCTCAAATAAGTCACAGTATGCGGACGTCGATTAAATGAACTCATGTCTCACGAGCAACTGAGGCAAAATTCTCTTCTGCTTGAACTGTGAGTTTTTGACCTCGCGAGGCACTAAGCAAAGTGCACGCAAGAAATCTTTTTTTACCGTGTGCGCCGCCGAACTTTACCGCGTCTATCGGCAGTGCTGGCATCGGCCATTAAGGTTGAACCCAAGACAAAGGTATTACAGATGAACCACCACTACACTTGCCAGTGCGTTACCAAACAACTCTGCATAATGATCCAAAATGGTGGCACAAACAGCGCGAGCATTGCTGTGTTTTGTTCATACAGCAATACCACTATCTTGGCATCAAAACTGGCCACAAAACTGACTTTTTATTTCCTTGAAGACCCGAGGACGAGCGCGAAGCTGAGGACGACTTCATAATGCCGCGCACAAGTGCTGATCAACTTGAAAACATAAGAAGTAAGACCAACGTCTATACTAATTTCAACCGTTGCGACCGGTCGATATACACATATTACGCACATATATTACTAACGTAGGAAACAGAAAAGACCAGAAAAGCGAGAGATCGGAGAATCCATGTATCGTAACCCGCAGTGCATTATTGGTAATCAAATACATAAGCAAATAAGCGTGAACAAAAACGAATCCAGGTTTTAAAGCTTTAGAATTCTTCCTGTTAACATTCGCATGGCTTTCAGATACCAGGATTCAGTCATTGATATGCTACCCATGAAGTACTGTTGTTTACGTTACACCAACTTCAAAATATAATATATGTTCTGCACCTCTGCACCTTTGGGTTGGTGCTTCTCTCCCCTACACCGATGAGTCTATGGGTTCGAGGCTTGAGCTACTAATATATTTGTATGAATCGTTTTTCCCCAGCTCCTACCGGCGGGATGTCCTTCAAGGACCAGGAAACGGTGCGTGACTCACGTGACTTATTTCTGGCTGTTTGAGCTTGACCTTACAAAGGAAAGGGGGTTATCTCACTGCTGAACATACTGTATTCTCGAGTGTCTAGTTGCGTTGCGAACGATAGGGTTGGCAAGAGGCATAGATGGGGTTGCTTTGGTCCCCGTAGTTGTAGCTTATGGACGGGATTATCTTGCGGGATAACTAAACTTGTTCTTGTTCCTACAGCTTATCCAGGAGTTGAAGAAGGAAAACTTTGATCTCAAACTTCGATTATACATGGAACAAAAGGAACGGGAGGTAGGTATCTGGTAGAGTTCACTTCATTCCACCCTTAAAAACAGGAATATTAGCATAGCCAGGATTTGACAGGGCGAAGGATGGATGTTTGTGTATAATTCGGGCAACCTTTCTAAACGAAACGGGAAGGATGCTTGTTTCCTTAGCACTTAGCCTCGCCAGGGGGGGACTTTGTAATGAGTGGGTAGTCTATTTCCAGGGGTTTTAACCGGGATTTCTTTGTTTGGAAAGTGCGGGGTTCTAAACGCACCATAGGAAACCAGTGGGAGCAGACCGAGCAAAGCAAGGAAACATGCAGCTGTTTTGGCCAACAGAGGTGTTGTGCGTGCGGTGTGCATTAGTTGGTAGTCCGTATAATTTTTTTTCTATTATGTTCTCAGCGCCTGAACGACGACTTTACCCAAAAAGTACTTGTTCTGGAGACGGATTTGACGGAAGCACTAGACGAACTGAGTGACGCTTTGGAACGAGAAAAAGATTATGATATTTCGATCAATAACGCGCGTCGGCGCGAGAAATCCCTCATGACCAAAGTAAGGCGCCTGGAAGAAACCATGAGAGAACAAGACGAGGAAATCAAATATCTCTCAAGGCCCAACCTCAACGAGATCGGGCAAGACGTGGAAACATGTGACGTCATGATTCAGACAGATCGTCCCTCGTCGTCACCGTACTACGAGGAGCGAGGCGTCGATGTCGATAAGGGCTCGTCTCTTAGTCGTGAGATCGATCGAAAAAAGGTGGATTATCGTGATCCGTCGCCAAGTCCTCGGGAGCATCCCGACGGCGTTCCGGACGGTAAGAAGCAGCCTCCCGAAGGCGTTGATCTTCTGAACCACGGCGCTATCTCCCGAAAAGACGAGATTCTCGGGGAGGCGAGAAGAAGACGGACTTTGAAAAAGCAAAAGGATAAGAAAAGGTGGAAGGGTAGCACGATGGCGCTGGATGAGATGCCCGAGGTAGACCAGACGCACCACAAGCAGAAGAAAGACAAGAAGTCGGCGCTGAGTAAATTCTTGTGCTGTTGCGGTTCTAAGAGTGCGCGAGAGGAATCTTATGAATACAATATGCGTACGAAGCGGTAAACTGATACATTCAAGATACTCACTATTCAAAAGATCATAGAAGAGCAGTCGAAAATGAACTTAACTGTTTTAAGTCATTCACTGAGATGATTTATCATTGAGATGCAAAAATGTAAAATAATCAAGGGGGGACTACTTATTCGTTGACCCATACGTCGAGTCGCCATAAACCTAAAGAAAAAGCCAGGAAATGTTAAGATCAGGAGCGCGCTTAAATGAAAAAGTATCAAAGAGTTTATATCTGTACATTATTATGCCTTGATGGCACCTCTTTGATATGACAGAGGCTTGAAACTAGAGTAAAACTAATGGTCGAAGAGGATATTAGACTATAAATCACTTCAATCTAAAGATCGTCGTTACAAAACATCTCCGTATTAATGATCGCTGAGTAGATACGTGATTCCAGACTCGAGCAAAACAAGGACACATCTAGAGTTAGACACTGCTGCTTTGTAGAAATGATTTTATTTGCGTTAGGTGTCCACAACCAGTGCATTAGTCCGTAAATTAACACTTTTAATATTGCACTATCGCCCACAAGTGTTTAACACTTACATGGAAACCATTATTTCTATCCAAACCAGCCTCCCAAGGTGTAAATTATTTTACGCTACATATCCCAAACACGGCTATATGATATAGATTTTTAATGCCCAAAAGAGTTGAAAATTTGAAATACATGCACATGTATAGAAAATTATTTAAAGATAAAATAGTTTTATGTGGAGGTCCACCCAAAACAATTTGTAAATAAAATATGCCATTCGAAATTCTGATTATTGCCATTTGATTGCCGTGAGATGGCCAAGCCCAAGTGCAATTTGGCGCCCCTCCCCTCGTGCTAGCTACAGGGTTTCGCCACGGCGAACAGGTGGTTGTCGCGATCCTCTGTGGTCAGCGGTTGAATCGGTCTCCGGTACAGCATTTCATTATTTCTGAAGTACACCCTGTAGAAAAGATACCGCATCAGACCCTCTTCCATCCTTTCCCTACGTGAAATCTCGGTTACGGATTAAACAGGGATGCAGGCGACATTATTTGGAAAACCTTCTAGCCCCGCCCCCTGACTAAATGGGAAACTTTAGCAAGGACGTGCCTGGACAAACGATGGCGGTAGAAAGCAGAGGGTTGGAGAAGATTAGTTTGCTTTCATTGGGTTGGTGAACCAAAACTTTACAATAACAATAAACTTATTCTTGGTTCAGTTTCTTTATAATAACCTGGCTAGCCAGCCTTTCTGCTTACTATTCGTTCTATTTACCGTGGTAGTTCCCCTCTCCTATTATTAGTTGCTAGCTTGCTCGTGCATATTTTTATCCCATTATAATAAAACACATTTCGCGACTTACCGGAAGTCTTTGCCTTTCAAACTCTCGTACTTCCTATGTTCGGGATCCAATATTGGGATCTTATTCTTCTCCAAGAGCCAGCCTTTATCCTCAAAAGGTCCCGGATTAAAACCGCAATTCTTCTCATTTTTAAAGTCACTGTCCTGTAATTCTAATTTCCCAGTATCCCTAGCGAGCGTGTCCACACTGGGGTTCATGACCACGGAAAGGGGAGGCACCCCACTCAGCGATAACCCAGGTTTTGTGAACGTTATTTTCTTGCCAGCGTCTTTGAGCAGCCCAGTTAGTTTAGCGAGCTGGTTCGAGGCCTTAGGTCCAGAGTCTCGCATTTCGGTCTCCGTGAGACAACGGTGTGTGCGGAATATGGGATCATCTACCACTACCCGGGTTCTCCACCAGTTCGCTTCCTGCTCCTGTGCACGCCGCATCTCTTCCTCCTTGGTGTCTCCCGCAGAGTGGACCGACAGTACGACGTTAGGGTCAAAGAATGGGGGAGGCTTAGTGATCAGGTTCAAGTCCCGGTCCCGGTACGGCCATGTAAAGATATCCCTAAGTAAAAACATAGAAAAAAGAGTCTCTGTTAGCCGCCATTTTGTAATCTTAGCAATATACCATCTCTTTCCATCAGCGGATTTTAGGAAACTATTGCGATAGTTTCCTAAATAGATCAAAAGGGAGGAATACGTTGACTTTGTGCTCTGTATTTTTGCCGCATCTAGAAAGTGTTCACTAGGCCCTTAGGACAGTTAGGACAGTTAGCTGAGCCCCCGCCATACTAAACGAAAGGAAACATTTTTCTTACCGGTCGACCGTTGGCTTTAGAATGTTGGAATGAAGAATGTTCTCTTTCCACGGCTTAAATAAAAAAGCACAAACAAATTTAACTCATATTCACAACCAAATACTCTACTAGTGCTCCCTGACATCATTAATAATTTTACAACGGATCCAGTCATTGAGCTCAAGTGAGTATTCCCAGTAAATGTACATGTAATACCCATACTTTGTCTAACTTGCAAGTATTCCCAGTAAATGTAATCCCCTTACTTTGTTTAACTCGTCGGCTCGTGCGCTGTTTGGTTTCTTTGGATGTACATTAGACGCCAGTGATGTCTTCTTGCCCGGGTATATAAACCCGTCTGCTGTTCTCCAGTTTCTTACTGACTCTAGCTGAGACGCTTTTTTAACGGAATCTGGATCAACAGGAAGGACCGTAGCGGAATGGTACTTGGGGCAGTACGTAAACCGACGCTCTTTTTCCTGTGACATAAGTAGGAAGAGTGATATAACCGTCACACAAGAGATCGAATAGCTTTTAGCAAAAGAGAATAATCTCTTGCTGTGGATTTGGTATAGGTTTGTATCTAGTATTCGTTAATGGCAAAGTACATTTCTAAATGGGAAAGTTAACCGTATTAGTATATGTAACCATTATAACTTTAAAATTAATAGACTGTGCAAAAACCATTGAAATACTAAGAGCAGAGATCTACACTTCAACAACTCGTTCACTTGTAAGCATGAAAAAGTGATGTAATCATTTTTGTATCCAGAAGAAACATATAAAATATAGACCCACCTTTGCGAGTATTTGTCTGAGCTTCTCCCTCGCTAGTTCTGTGGAGTTCAGCGTCTGGATGCTGTAGTTGTGCGACGTTTGGTTATGTAGTTCTGATGTGTCGACTGCTATTGTGTGAGGCCTTTCCCGCGGGACGGTTCGGGTCTTCAGCTACTCGAAACAAACGCCTGTATTAGCAATCTAATATCGCGAGTAATGTTATTATGACCGCAGTTGAACCCCGATATAACGATTTTCTGGGTATACCATCAATTTCTGGTCCCGCCAACCATAAAGTTTATATGGAAAATAATATATAATTGATGATATCCTCGATATATATAACGATGCAATGTTTCAGTCCCTTCCACATAGTAAAAAACAATAATAAGTAATTTAGGACGCAATGAGTCCCCCATTTTCGTAGAACAGGATTCGGATTCTTTCTGAGGTAAGCCTCGAGGCGCTGTTGTGTTACACTCACGATGTTCTCCATGATGAAGTCCCTCTTTTCCTCGCTGGCCACCGCTTCTCGTTTCTTTAGCGTTTCTTCGTAGTTTACATTGTGAGTTTGGATATGCATCCATGGCCGGGAGGTCTTGGGCCCTGGTATCGTAAGTCGGGTACCGGATCCAGCCTCGTCATCATTTGGAGCCTCTGACTCCAACTCTACAAAGACAGCGCAGGTTGAATAAGAGAAGCAGAAGTAAAAGGAAACAATACAGTTTATAGTGTGAAACGTGTTACCTTAGTCAGAGTACGATTCAAGTTTTAAGATAGTCAGCCAATTAGCATATGAAAATCGAGGATTTGACACGATTGATACGATTTTCGCAATTAGGAAGTTACTGTCGTTTTCTGATACAAACTGAGACAACTCTTTACCCACGTTGATTGGCTAGGATATTCCGTGCTAATCAAGTCGTACATTTCTCGTATTCTTATTGGCTAATTTCCTAAAGCTTTCACGGCCACATGTTAACCACGGTAGCACGAGTCTCGTTACAATCCCAGAAAGCGGCGTGATTGGTTATCTTCAGCGTAAAGGAGTAGCAAAGTAAAAGGTATCCACAGGAAGCATTGCAAAGAAAGAGTAAGATAAGAGACAGACTTACACCAAGACGAGTTCGAGAAAGAAGTGACGAAAAGAAAGATTGAAGAGCAGAATCCCTAGACACGAGAGGATAGAATACATAAAGTAGAATACAGGATAGAATACATAAAGTAGAATACAGGATAGAATACATAAAGTAGAATACAGGATAGAATACATGAAGTAGAATACATGATAGAATAGGGTGGAATGCATGAAGTATTTATTACGATATAAGAAGAAGAGAGAAAAGAGATAAAGCATCTTTTGCAGAAGATCTTATTCTCGTGATGTAGTATGGTGACAAAAAAAAATGAGGGAACAGTTAAACATGTTATTTGTAACCATGGAGAGAAAGAGGAACTAAGTTTTTAGTGAAGCGACTTAACCATGTACATTCTTTCCTTTTGAATATACACCTATTTCAATAAAGGTTGTCAGTGCAAATGGCGATTGGCAAATGGAAGTTCTACTACCGAAAGTAACCATGCGTCTCGAAGAATATGGATATATCAAAACAATTACCCATTAAAGGTTACCAATGTTTGGCACTGACATTGCTGTACTTTATTTAACACCTTTTATTTTACGATTAATTAGTACCCATAAAACCATTTGCCATTCGCCATTTGCACTGACAACCTTTGGTGAAATAGGTGTATGTGAGATTCGCATAGAGCCTGATGTTATAAAGGGGGCGGGACAAGGTAAAGGTAACAAAGAGGCAGAGGTCCTCGCGACGTCTGGGGTGCTAGCATGTCTATGATCATGACTTACGAACCGCCAAAGTCTTCTGCAGTGAGTGGGACGCCAAACTCCCGGCTCATAGAGATGACCATGTCAGCTGACGGGAAGAGATCGCTTCTCGTCGCTTCTCGAAGTTTAGTCACCCGCAACATCTACACTTAAACGAAAATGGTTAGTTTGGTGGTCACTATTTTTAGCGAGGCTAACAACAACAATAACTACCATCATCTTCGCGTCGTTTTAACGTTTCCAAAAGCATTGCCACGAACATCAGATATAATCAAAATAATTAATGACCATCATCACCACTGTAATCGTTATCATTAACAATACAAAATATTAACATTATCATCAAGCCATTATCATCAGATCACGTCAAAATATCACATCATTACCATCGACGTCATCATCATTATCCGCAATTCTTATCATTGTGTTATCGACAGAATTTAATCTAACCTTGTCTAGCTTTGACAAGGCGTCGAAGCAGGGTCTCGGCACCAGGTCTCTCACATACAAAAGAGGGTTCTGCACTATCACGGTCAGCGGTTCGTGGAGTCGTACTCGACACAGGTCCACGTCTAACGGCGCGTACAGTCGATTGGAGAACCGCATCTCAGAGTTGTACAACACGTTGAATTTGAGCGAGTCTGCCGAGTAAACGACACAAATGGTAAGAGCACGTGGGACACTTGGTGGGATAACTCAAAGAGCCAAAGTGCCCGCAGGCTCAAAACAAAAACATTCTCAATCATCTGCAACAAAACATTTATCTATCAGAAAGAAAGTGCGCCAAAACTTGATGATTTGCTAGTGGACGTCCTAGAAATATTGGATCGACCTCCTACCTGGTTCTTCTGGTCTTGTTAAACTTCCCCACAACTTTTTGACGCCATGGTCCGCGAGGCCTTCCAGCACAAAGATATGGAATTGACCGTCCAGCACCTACAATGACAAATAAACCATTAGAAACCATTACACCTCAGTCAATTTGGTCAACATGAAAATGACAACGGAGGGTATTTTATGAGAGTCTACCCCGAAATTCCAACAGTAGTTCAATTACAGTGAGAGCACAACTGTAACCTGATTGGTTGGATGGCTTTTTACCTGGAAACCGGTGATGATGTCCAAAGTCTTATTCTTTCTCTGCTCTCTGCAAACAGAACAGGCAAATTAACGAATGCAATGGTATGCGTTGTTTTGTAGCAAATTTATTATACTGTTAATCATCCCAGTTTGATAAAATATTCCATGCAATAATGGAAAAAGACGTGTGTAAATAGCTAATCGGAGATAACCGGGAAATTTGTTTGAAGTAGCCTCCTCATAGAAAAATGACCACCTTTATATAATCTTATCATATATGCTGTTCAACGCGATAGAGATGAAGATGACATACTCTGACAGCTTGTAGGTAGAGAGTGCAGCCTCGATCACATGTTGTGGGAGAGTGCCTAGTTCCAGTGCCTCCGCGTTGATATCGGTCACTTGGTTCTGAAGCTGACGTAAGAACTTGGCGTTTGAATACTCGAAGATGTAGACGATTCTGCCGAATGGACACTACAACAGAGAGTGCGACGGAATGGATAAGAAAAAAGCTGTGACGGAATGGATGTGAAAAAAGCTCCGATAATGGGATCTCGTCTTCACAAAAGTGCGCGTAAAAGTCGGGAAAATGTTAGCGTAATGCTGGGGTCGTTTTGAGCACACAGATGTTGAAATTTGGTATAAAAAGTTACAAAACGTTGATATACTCCACGTAAAAGTAAAAGGCTCGCTTTCGGGCTTTACCACCATCGGTCCCCTATGATCAGGAACTCAGCACACATTCACAGGCCTTTACCTCTGAGGTGGTTCGCTCTGTAATGCTGGTCTTGTCCTGTGTGCTGGCGTTGATGGGATAGGCAAGCTCTACCTTGATTTTTAACTCGCTACCAGCTTCGAGATAGTTAGCCGCAGGGTTAGGAGAATCCTCTGTACAAATAAAACGAAATAATAAGGAATTACTTAGTCGTGCTAAAACCCCCCAGGTTTGATACATCCTACCTAGCAGCTCTACTTATTACAACAGCCTTTACTCACCCGGTCCATCTACGTTTCCAAGTTGTCCGACTATTGGGCCATCTTGCTTCTCATGTCCGATGTTGATTTCAGGTATCGGGCAAGATTGGATGGGGGACCGGAGCTGGAGCATTTTCTGTCCGACAAGCAGACCGGACAAGTCAAACCTGGCGATACCATATGGGTCCCAAGTCTTGCCTCTGCCTTCAAACGGATTATGAGTGGTACGGCGACCTGAAAATGAACATGCGATAAACAGGTTATGTATATTTTCGAGAGTTCTCAGGTTTGCAGAAATGAATATTTATTAAATCACTAGCAATCTGTAATTATCTCGCAATTAAAATGTAGAAAGTCTCCAGGGATAGCCAGCGAGCAGCCGGCTTTCTAGTTGGTTGATTCGGAAAAATGGTTTCGCAAACAGCCTTTCCAAATGAACCCACTGGAGATGATTGAAATAGATGGGATGTCATACCATCCCAGATAAAAAAAAACACCCCATCGCACTAAAATTTGGAACCATTCTCGCTAACAATAAGTTGCAGAATGGACAATAGGATTGCTGCATAAATAGACTGTGAAAGAGCCTGATTTTGAGAAGCATCGACAAAAATCCAGTGAAAAAAGTGATATCACTAGTATAACTAGGTGGCGTGCTTGGGCGTTGTGGAATCAGGGAAACACAACCTTAGCTGTAGTTCCAAGCGTTAGTCCTTCGTTGACGAGGAGCTAACACTCGAAACACTCTTCAACCTTGTGTCGATTTATTTCCCTAATGAAGATGGTGTTTGTATTCACCTGCGATAAGCGCCACATTGTTGATCATCTCGTCTTCTGGATTCTCGCCAAATAGGACAGGCTTTGTTTTCTTGTCTTCAGCTTTACGATCTCTGTCATGAACCTCTATCTCTAATGGCGGCCCTCGCAGATACTCAGCAAGCACCTCTTTGTCTATGGTACCAAGTAGGACGACATTCGTGTCCTGCCAATAGACCTCTCGACCGTGGTCACGACCTCGACTATTGTGGGTTGGTTCCTTGAAGAAATTGTATTGTACTCTCACGGGCTGACATCTGTTAAAATACAATATTGAGTAAAAACATTTGAAATAGTTTGTAATACTGTTGCTTCGACATACAGTCTATCTGTAAGAGAGTCTATATCTCTAAGCCAAATAGCAAAACCACGAATATGAGATGTTTCAAGGACGTTGTTGAAAGAAGTCTACAAGCAATAGAACATAGGGTAAATGTGTTGAAATCCTAAAAAGCACTTCTTCCAAAGAAAAAAACCATACCTTCTGAAGAAAAAACGCTTGAAGCATTTAGGTAAATCACACTTACTTTTCACTGAGCTGCTTGAAGTTCAAGGGCTTGTTTGGCATACTACTAGCAGAGCAGACCTTGATGACCATGGGGTTGAGTTCTTGTTTTTGAGATTGTGACAGCAACTGCTTGTCTAGAGCAACAGAAAGGTAAAGGTCCTGTATCTGCCCTGCGGCCTTTTCCAGTCTGGTTGTCATGGACTTCATTCCAGAGAAGAAAAGAGACATTTTGATAGCAAGGGATGCTGTGCCGTTAGCACGAATCTGAGCAGCAGCTGCTGCAGCTTGCTCACGCTTGGCTTGGCTTTTCCCCCCTGCCTTCTTGGCTTCTGGAACATAAAAAGATATCAAATTACTGTGGATTGAAGATATCAGATTACTGTGGATTGAAGATACCAGATTACTGTGGATTGAAGATATCAGATTACTGTGGATTGAAGATATCAATTACTGTGGATTGAAGATATCAGATTACTGTCAATTGAATAACTACTGGGCGCCTTCCAGATTTATAAAACACAACTGTTTTAGACTTCTTAAGATAACTTTAGGTAGTTACTAAGATAAAAACTGATGGTCTCCAGGTTCGCAAAATAGTTGTTAGAAAGTGAGATAAACTATGCTACTGTAGTATGTTTAGCCATAAATGATGTTTAGCCATTCCAACAGTACTATCGATACAATAGAAGATAGATCTTAGTATCATGCATACGGTAAACATAATCATGCCAACTTGATACTGATTTGGAACTGATATATGATATAACTCAACTTGCACTTACTGCTGCTTCTTTCATGTAAATCATCTGGAGTGATCCTACTACGAACCCGCTTTCTTGATGCACTCTCGTCCACTCTAATCTTAGAAATGCGACTGCTCTCAAGGTCTCTTACTGCTTCTTGGGTCATGGGTGGAGTAACTCCGGCTAAAGTCGCCAGTCGGCCAAATTGTGGAGTCTGTTGATCATCCACTCTGACTTGCACCTTGACTAGACTATGCATACCGAGAGTAGTTGGTGTCTCGGAGGAAAAAGAAGTGGAGCGGAATGTCTGAGGGAGAGGAATTAAAACAAGAAAAATTATAATGTAATCAGAATAAACTATTTATATGTTTTTCTTGCTCTTTCATGGCCTCCCATTGTATAATATAGTACACTTTTGTTATGTACCATTATAAAGGACTAGCCTGCTGATGAGCTTCTTGTTTGATGCACTCAATTCTTTCAAATACAATAGATGGAAAGAATGCCCTTAACCAGGAGCAGATAAGCTAGGCCTAGTTCTATAATGGTGATGACACAGGTAACCATAGAATATTACATCCTGCCACAGTGTTATATGTTTGGATACATTTAACTTACAGATGGAGCTGTAATGGCGCGACTATGCTCTGACTCTTTGCTTTCACATTTCCTGTCAGTCTGAAAGGTACCTGGTGCAGTTTTGGAGTAACGTTTCTCCTCAACATCACCTAGAAATTGATACAAAGGCAAGTAAATCCCCTGGTTTTTGTAGAGTTTTCCAATAGTTAGAGGGGACTGGAAGGTTTTTTTTACAATTGTTAAAAATTTTCAATCAACCTTTAAAGTTTATACTGTTATGACCCTTAATGATATGGAATTCAATGATAACAGGGAACTTGTTTTTAGAAGCTATTTTAATGGGTTAATCTGTTGACCATGCCTAAGGACTTAGGCATGGTCATTAGATGACTAAGCTTACTTTTAATTTATCACAAACCCCTTTTGTTTTGTAAGGATTCCTGGTAGGATGTTAATTAGCCCAGGGTCACATTTAGCGGGGTCCTGCCCCCTTTCCTTTTGTATAAGATTTTTTCCACTCATTTTTTGTTTAAAATACTGAATGAAAAATTTCTGGCTCTGCCCATAAGCCTTATATGTTCATAATGAAGTGTCACCCCTGGGGCTATATAGAATCCTTCTCATGCACCCCTGAATGACATTTGGGGAAGCACGGGTGGCCTAGTGTGTGCCTCTCACCGCTGTGGCCCAGGTTCGAATCCTGGCTCAAACTGGGGATTTTTCCGGGTTTCTGCCTTGAATCGAATTTGTCACAAGTGAGTTGAAGTTATTCTCCCGTGTTTCCAGTCTTCTCGGATAAGGACACTAAACCGGAGGTCCCGTCTCTTCAAGCTGCACTACACTAACCTGAACCGAAGGGACGTAAAAGAACCACTGGGGACGCAATAAACCCTCTGGCAGTGACCACCCCCAGTGAAGTGCTTACTAACCGAGGGCCATATGTTAGAAAACTGTATATTCGGTTAAATATGCTACCCTCGATAAAAACAAATAAAAACAAAGATTACAAATGACAGGCCCAGGTCTAGGGATGATTCTTCACCACCTTTTTGTAGACAAATTCTAGCACACAACATTTCTAGCACACTCACTCTTTTTTCTTGACCCCCTATAACATTAATTTTTTACCCGTCTTTTTTTTAAATCCCCCCCCCTCCTTGTGAAGGTCATTGAAAGTCTTACCAGGGAGGAGGACAGAAGGCTTGGGCTGTAAGTTGTTATAAGCAACTGATTGCCTCATGACGAGGGACCTGACACCGCCATCTTCATCATCATCACCACCAGCAGGTAAACGGAAGGCTTTAGGGCGATCAAACCTAGCCCTGGGTGACACCTTATCCTTCATGTCCCAAATCTTCAATTCCAGTGTGTGGTTAAACATCTTGAGAAGAATCTCTTGAGTGATGACCAGTGTGTGACTGTAAATAGAAAAAAATGACAATAATTATTTCACCAGGGGCTCCATAGTGATGGATCCCAGATCTTAGTACAGTTGAACTCTGGTAATACGGACACCCTAGGGGCTTTCATAAATGTCTGTATTATCGGGGTGTCCGTATAAAGCGGGCTGCCATAAAAAAAATTAAAAAATGCATTTTACACACTCAGAACTCATGCTACAGAAAAACAACATCTTTAAAACTTGTGTATCAAGTAACATTTGGATGAAGTGTACTTCTGCAAACTAGTGACATGTTCCCGTTATTTCTTTATTACTCAAATTCATAGCAATATTTTTATAAACAACAACAACAACAACAAATCGTCCTTGCGATTGCCAATTTCAACTCAATTATTCTAACTGAATCTGTTATACTGTAATTCAACAAAGGTTGTTAAAACTCTGCTCAGAAGGCATTTTGTACACTCTGACTTTTTCTAGTCTATAGTCTGGTACGCTAACTTAGCTTTGTGACTGTTCTACACAGCACTGTTTACTGTGTTCTGTTTTATCTTTTAGCATACTTGATGTGTCTATTTGCTTAAGAGCATTAGGTTAAGAAAAGCTTGATAATATCCGATTAAGAACTCGAGAAATACAGTACCTTATTAAAAAGTGCATCAATCTCCTGAAAGACTCAAATTTCTTTTGTCCTTAAACCGGGGTTATTTTTTTATGAAAAATGTCTTTTGGGTCACGTAAAAGTGTCTGTTATCCGTATTTACGGGTGTCCACATAAAGCGGGTTAAATTATAAGAGAATATATGAGACTTATGTTGGGACTTTGAATACTTTCCAGAAAAACGGGGTGTCCGTATTGAGCAGGTGTCCGTAAAGCGGGGTTCCACTGTAATTAAATTAGTTGTGAGCAAGGAACCCCTTTCCTAAGCATTTATGTACCTGTGTGTCCAGGCTATCCAAGTCTTGTTACCATCTTTCCAGGTTTTAAGAATTTTTGAGTCACTTTCCATGTAGATTTTAGCAGCTACTCCATATGTCACCACATCTGTCTTCATGGTCTCGGCATCATCAGGCATCAGTTTGTACTCAAGATGGTAATAATTATGTGGTTTTGGTGCCTCAAACACCCGACGCTTACCCTTGAGCCCCCCAAGACCTTTGAGATTTGGTTTTGGCTCATCCTCAACTATTCAAACAATGACAAATAAAGGAAATTAAAAAGCAGTGGAATGATTTGAGCCAGGCAAAACTTTCATTGAAGCATCACCAAGTTCAGCAGATATTAAAAAAGTACATTATTCCCTCCCTCCTCTACTGCAAATCCTGGATAGCCAAGTTTATTGAACCCAAGACTGACTAATGAAATGATACAAGTATCAAGACTCAAATTCAAATGTGTAGTATACATACTGTATATGTGTGTGTTTTCTAAATAGGCCAGCGAATAGATAAGCGTTCCTGTAATGATTGTGCATAAAAAACCTAAACCCCTATTGCAGCAGTCTGTACTCTCAAACATGGTTGCGAGAGATACGGTTACATACTTGTCTGGAATGCTTTGGCGATCGTCACGGTGAAAGTCACTCTGTGGTCACCATCAATATCGCCTGAATTCTTGATTTTCAACTTTTTGGGTTTTTCGTTCTTCTCGGGAGACGGTTCATATTTTTGCTCAGCAATGTCTTCCATTCTGTCAAAATAAATGACTTTATTAAACTTTTTCATTCTAGACGAACATACACACAAAGATAAAGTACGATATTTCATGGGTATAGAATTACAGTCAGCGCAAGATTCCACGTAAAACTAAATCAATGATATTAAGAGTGGTATATGATTATGAGAAGTCTATAACAGTATGTTAAGGGATTTTTTGGTCTAAGAGGAAAGCTGTGGATTATAACGAGTGTTTTGATGCTAAACACGCGAACTCAAGGACAGAACATTTGACATTGCAACCCAAAATGACCATCGATCTTACATAGCACCTCAAAAAGAACCAAAAAATAGATTCAAATAACAGTACCTTACTGACTAAAACCCCTTCCTTGCAGTCCTGTGTGTTGAGATAAAGCTGGTGGTTCAAACATAATATCACGGCTTTATTTTTGGTCTTCCATGGCTTTGTTGTAGCATGTTGCTAAGGTTCAACAATCGAGCGCATAAATTAGCCCACGAATATCCTCAGTGGTAACACAATGAAATCATTTATGCGCCTGAATGATCGGCCAGCGGGCTTCCCTCTAAGCGCGGGAAAATCAGATTTGATTCAGGCAAATCAACAAAGAAAATATTTTATTTTCTTAACCCTAAACTCCGTGAAAAGTTCATATTTATACTGAAATGGAAGGTGGGTACGCTATTGATGAAATCATAAAGTTACCGTTGTATGAATTGGATTCTGAAATGCTAAATAATGTGATAATCACAGTCTAAAAACTAACCAGCATAAAATATTTTTGCTTTTCCCCATTTGTTTTCAGGCGAGGACGATCTTGATATCTTAGCTGCTCTGCTAGACAATGACGATGATGATGAGGGGATGCTAGATGCTTCGAGTAGTAGCGATCCTGCTGTAAACGAACCTCAAATCAGTACAAATAACACGGGGCGAGATTCAAACTGCTCTGATTCTAGTACTAGTCCGAAAGACAGTAATGTAGATATGACAGGTATAAAACTTGTCGCGTAAGACGTGTTAGCACTTTATTGTCTTAGTCAATAGATAAATAGATATGGCTGTCATTGCTACTTGTTAAACCATTGTGAGTTCACAGTTCATGGTGGGGTACACCATTGCTGGTACTCTACTGTGGGTGGCTGGGGAAGGGGGATAGTTAAGGAGTTGCCCTCCCTTCCGCCACAACCTTCTGCCCTCTATTTACGTGCAAGCTAGGTGGTAGTGCAATTGTTGTTCAGTATATCTATTCAACAAATAGACTTTTATGAGTCAATAAGCTAATCAAATGTTAACATTGATCCAAATGTCGAAAATCCACGTATCAAAACCAATGAAATCCTCTAGGGAAATCATATCTTCTTCAAATAAAAAAAATATTCCGGCAGCATCAAACCACTGCTTTAACCGCCCTTTGACATCTCTCGTGTTTTAACAGAGCAAATGCAGCTGATGGCAGAAAAAATCAAGCAGCTGGAGGAAGCCTTGAAAGAAAAAACACATAATGAAACACAGAAATTAGATCGTATCCTTGCGTAATTCCAACTGCTAGTTAAAATTCTGAAATAATTACCAGCCCTCACCAGTAATAGACAAACATTATTATTGATTTATATATTTATTGTTTAATTTGCTTAGATTACTTTATTGTGCATGGTATAAATAAAAACCCTTGACACATCACTAGAACCTGCCATCAGGAAACAAAATGAAGTTATCAACTCGAAAAGCATCAGCCATGAGTCAAAAAATACACAGAAGAGAAGTCCTACATTAACAATGACAGAGCATTGTAAACAGAAAACATCAGAACCTATGGAAGCATTAGCATTTTTTGGTGAAAAGACAAGAGTCGCCCGTTCCAGCACTCCATTACAGCAGAGCGGAACAAAGGCATCTGCCAAAAGTAAAGCAGAACCAAAGAAAGCTAAATTGATACAGCCAAAGGCACAAAATTACCTACCAAAGCAGCAGAGACAGCTTCCTGAACATGATGATAAAGATGTCACTAAAGAACGATTTTCTGGGTTGAGGATAATGTAAGTACTAAAACAGGCTTGTAAGCTAAACATGGTTCTATGGATTTCAATTAATCTTAACTAGAAACTCTGCTAAAAACAGACCTTTCCACTCAAAATCCAGGTTATGGGCCAAAAAGAAACACCAAATTGTTTGCAGAAAAGTTAGTTTGCGCATACTGAATTATGAGTGCATTTGTCACAGTTGGTAAGTGGGAAATTCCAGAACTTCAGAAAGAAAAGAAACCTTGGGGGGGGGGTATATGCAAGGTACCAAAATGATTTGTTGTCATTTTTCTGTGATACAGTTGAGTGGTTAAAAGAATACAGAGCTCTTTTTATATGTTACTGTTGATGATATTGCTTTTAGAAACCCTCTGATCTCCTCTACTGTGATGGCTCAGAGAATGGAAGGTCGGAAAATTGTCCCCATATCCCAAATAGAGAGCAAACTTTCAAAAGGAAAAGAGAAGGACATTGACTGGGTGACTATCGGTGCTCTGGCATCAAAACTCCCCCCAAGGACTAGCAGTAATGTAAGTTGAGAAAAATCTAGATAATCAATCAGTCACTCCGTCAACCAATCAATTATCACTCAATCGTGAAATCCATTTAGCAGTGTACACTGAAAACAGGGATGCCAGCTTATAAGCATTGAAAGTAATATGAAATAAAATGTATTTATTGTGATAGGTTCTTGCTACTACTGGGTAAGAAGGAAAGGAACCGGAGGTTTCTACTGGGGATTAATTTCTTTAGACTAGTGTCTCATATCTGTTCGTTGACTGACAAAGTTAGCACATGATTTTTGCCTCATGCGCCCAGGGGTTTTAGGCCAGCAAAAAAAACAGTGTTCCCTGGTACATTGTATCAGCGTGAAAAAACCCTTTAGTGTCTTGTTATAATTAATACTGTGGCCAAATTACAGGGCAATACTTATGGTATTTGGAAGCTGTCCGATCTTGGCCTGACCACTGCTAATAACACTGTTGCACTTTTCCTATTTGGCGAAGTTTACAAGCAACACTGGAAGACGATAGAGGGGAGTGTTATTGCTTTGTTGAATGCTAACATCATGCCAGCTAAAGAGGTAACTTTAGTAGTTTCCTGGTTTACATCTTTGGTTGTATTGTGTATTTGATTTGTTATTATGTTCCCTTAGAAAAATTCTCAAGATGTTGCTCTGAGTCTGGACAATCCCAAGAAGCTGATGTTAATGGGCATTTCGAAGGATTTAGGTCACTGTAAGGGAATAACGCGTAAAGAGAAACCCTGTACAAGTATTGTGAATAGGTATGGTTTATCAAACAGTTACTGCCCATTTTGGAAAGCAATATTTGAAAACAATATTGTTTCTAACCTGTGCTGTAGGTGGTTAGAAGTGCAACAAGGAAGTCACATTGATGATGATTTTGTTATATGTTAAAACCAATTATGTTGTTGTGCAGAATATTAATGGTTGTTAATGCTGTGTTGGGGCGACAGTACTCTGGGGCGATCATACTGCAATTCGAAATTCGCATGATGGGAATTTAATCTATTTACATAGTTTTATAACTCGAGCCAGTCTTATCAAAATGCAAAGTAAGTCCAAAACAAGACTCACCTATGATTTTAACTGATTTTCTACTACCATTTGTGATTCGTATAACATTACCTTGCATAAAAGCGATTTCAAATATAATGGCCCAAACTATTCCAGTTTATGTGAGTTTTACTGTATGTTCTCTGGTACGAGATCGCGACAGTTTGGGCTTTTTGATTCTATTGGAAAACGTCAATATTACACATAGTATAGTATTTTATAGGTAATCTCTTTTAATCTGAACAGAGAATATGGAGACTTCTGTGAATACCATGTTAACGCTGCCTACAAGAAGATTAAGTCCAACAGAATGGAGTTCCAGTCAGGGTGAGTGGGGATAGTGGTCACCATGGCAATTATATCTGCCATGACAACTGAATAATGGCAGTAATACATATAATCATGATCACTATTTACACCTTACCTTTTGGGCAACATCAATAACCAACAACATCACTGCCATGATTACCAGTAACATCATCAATATTTTATAATATTATTTGTCTTTGTCATCCTAGTCATTCCTATCACCATCATTATCACCTTCATCATCAATATCAATACCAGTCATTTATTATCTGCGACCTCGTAAACAGCAATGCCTACATCGTTAACACCATCACCATCTACTTCATCAGCATCAACACCACCACCGTTTTCATTATCATCATCTTGATAATCATTAATTAATTATGGCTGCCAACGAATTGTGCTGCCTGAAAGCAGCACAAGAATCAAGTCGGTGTAATAAAAGGTGTTTACTTCAATATTCGGTTGTTTCTTTTACAATAAAGCTCTACAAAATCAAATCTACCGAGTGAAAAAACTACAACATAAGACAACGAGGAGCCCCATCCTCGGGGGGGCCCATAAGATAAATAAGGGGCCACAGGGGGCCCAAAACAAATAATATTATAACATCTCCCTTCTCAACAAAGTGTTAGGTTAAGTGTTCAATAAATGTTCTTAACAATGTTCAATAAGTCTTTGTGGTTTTTTGATAACCCTGCCAGATGCTGTGCTCATCGGTGTCGTCTCGTGTTGCCTCTCAGAAGACTTTGGTGGTGTAGGCGATGCTGTCACATTATTGCTTAACTGTGTGGGGTTGTTGGTACTTTCTGGTGGTAGTTGAGGAATGGCTGGTATAACAAAAGGACTTGTGCTCATCGATTGATCATTAGGTGTTGAAATGATTTGTCGTCGATTTCTCCTGAAGACACGCCCACGCTCATCTCCTAATAAGTACGATCGGGGCAATACTTCTGCTTTCCTCCACTCAGCCTCCCGGTTTGGACGGATACGCACCTTATCTCCAACTTGTAAAGGAGGGAGATCATGACTATGACTATCATAATACTTTTTTGAAACACTCTGACGATGTTTCAATGTCTTCACAACTTGATTTGGGTCAACAGGCTGAGGCAGTAGCAAACGTCGATGAGTCGGTAGTTGGGCACGTGTTCTCCTACTCATTAGCAGCTGAGCTGGAGACACACCTAAGTCATCAAAGGGTGTATTCCTGTATTTGAGTAATCCTTCAAAAGGATCTTTGTTGTCAGCAGCCGCTTTCTTTAAAATCCGTTTTGCGGTCTGAACTGCTTTCTCGGCAGCTCCATTTGATTGTGGATACTCTGGAGAGCTTGTGGTGTGACGGAAACCCCACTCATCTGCAAACTTTTTGAACTCATGTGAACTATTAAAAAGGTTTCTAGTGTTACTGTACTGGGAGCCATTGTCGCTCAGAACTTCCACCGGGATCCCAAACCTTGCAAAAATCTTCTTTAAGTTATTGATAACACAATTAGCAGTGGTTTGGCGTAACAACTCAATCTCAAAGTACTTTGAATACAAATCGGTAACAAGCAAATAGGAATGTCCGGCATATTCAAAGATGTCAGTACTGATCACTTGCCAAGGCAATCCAGGAACCTCACGTGGTAGTAGGGTCTCTCTTGGCTGTTGGTTTCGGAAGGCATTACATATGGAGCAGGAACTAATCTTGTCTTTGATCTGTGCAGTCATTGAGGGCCAGAAAACATATTCTCTTGCAAAACTGAGACTTTTGTTCTCACCCATGTGTGCGCCATGAATTTCTTCTAGCACCTCTGCCCTCAACGATCTCGGGACAATGATTCTGTCTGCTTTGAATAACAAACCATCTTCTACGCTAAGTTCCTCTCTAAAACTCCAGTATTCTCTCGCTAGCTCATCAAGTTGATGTTTTTCTGCTGGCCAACCTTTAACGACATATTCCATGACCACTTGAGAGGTAACATCGCAGTTTGATGCTTCCTTGAATTTTTGCAAAGTGCTTGAATCTACACCAAGACTGTCAATTAAGTTGATTCCAATCATCTCTTCTGGTTCACTAACTGGTTTAGTGTCACTAACTGGGGCTCTGCTTAAGCAATCTGAGATGAATTGTTTCTTTCCTGGCACATAACGAACATCAAGGTCATACTTTGTCAGCTTTAACAACATCCTCTGCAATCTCGGTGGTGCTTCATTCAAGGGCTTTTTGAAGATGGCTTCTAGTGGTTTGTGGTCGGTTTCAACTACAACACGACGTCCATAAACATAAGTATGGAACTTTTCAGTTCCCCAGACAATTGCCAGAAGCTCTCGCTCGATGTTGGCATACCTTGTCTCAGCAGGTGATAGTGTTTTTGAGCCAAATGCTACAGGTCTTTCGTCCTGCAGAATCACAGCACCTAATCCCGTGCCACTTGCATCAACATTAAGCACTGTCTCTTTGGTGTTGTCAAAATAGGCTAAAACTGGCGCTGAGGTAATGACTGCTTTGAGCTTGTCAAATGCATGCTGTTGAGGTGTCTCCCATACGAATGCGGTATCATTCCTTGTTAGCTGCGAGATAGGGCCCTGGAGATCAGCTTTATGTTCAATAAATTTATCCAGATAGTTTACAGTTCCTAGGAAACGTAGTATGCCATCTTTATCGGTCGGGGCAGGCATCTCGTTGATAGCTCTTACCTTTTCAGGATCAGGCTTTAAACCGTCTGCAGTAAATAGGTGTCCAACGTAGCTGACTTCAGGAACTCGAAGTTTGGCTTTACGTGGATTGAACTTTAGACCTATCTCACGGCTCCTCTTCAATACTGCAATCATCTTGTGATCTAGCTCACATTGATTTCCACCATGTATCAAAAAGTCGTCAACGATTATTTCTACTGGTACTCCTGCGAAGAGTCGGTCCATCTCTCGTTGGTAAATCTCGGGCGCGGAACTTATGCCGAATGGGAGCCGCAGGAATCTGTATCGACCCCAGGGGGTATTGAAAGTCAGGAGCTTCGAGCTTTCTTCGTCTACTGGTAGTTGCCAAAAACCGCTGCATGCATCCAACGTTGAGAATATTTCAGCACCGGTGAGTTTGTTGGCAACCTGTTCCACTGTGGCCATCGGATAATGGGGTCTCTTGAGGGCTCTATTGAGGTCACGTGGGTCTATACATATTCTGATGTTGTCTTTGGTTGGTGGGCTTTTCTTTTCTTTGTCTTTTCGTTTATCGATTACTAACATCGAAGAGACCCAAGGGGTATGTTCTTCTTCTTTAACAATGATCCCATCTTCTTCCATCTCTCTCAGCTTCTGTTGAGTTGGGTCTAACATGGATACTGGGATCTTTCTGGGTGCGTGTATAACTGGAGTTACTGCAGAGTCTACCTCTAGGTGTACTTTGTTGGGTAACATTCCTGGTTTGTTACTGAAGCAATCAAGGTAATCTTTCAGAACAGGGTCACTTGTGAGGGTTGTGGTACTTTTGCTTTGTTCTCTGGACAAGTCGATGTTTGATGTTTGTGCTGATGGTGAATCTAGCAATGTGAGATCCATGAACTGTAGGACTTCAAGATCAAGGCAAGCCTCACAACTTAGTAGTGGGGTGAACTCTCCATCAACTACAAGATATAACAGATCTATCTTTCGATCTTTGTACTGTGTTGGAAGGCGGACACATCCTTTAGGGTAGATGGGCTTAGTCGCAAGCCAGCCCTTCAAAGGCTGGTGTACACGTTTCAACGGCTTGTTGGTGATGCTCTTGTACAAGTTGTAGGGGATGACAGTAGCCTCCGCACCCGTGTCTGCTTTCAGTTTGACCTCTTTTCCTGCTATCATGACTTTTATCAGGCTCTTTTTGGGTTGCTGGTTCTGTAACACGCTTCCGACTTCAATGGATCCAAAGTATGTGTGGGTTTCGTTGCTGTCACTTGAGTCATACTCCTGTTCCACCACATGCACTTCTGGATCTTTTTTCTGTTTGTTTTTACACATCTTTGCAAAATGGCCTGTTTTGCTACAAATCTTGCAATTCCTTTTAAAGGCTGGGCATCGTGTTGGGTGTGCAAATGAATGGCGATATCCACAGAACTTACAAGACGGCTGTTCTTTCTTAACTTGGACTGGTTGTACAGACACTGTTTTACTTGGGACTACTGTCTGTGGAACAAACTTATACTTCTGCAGCTCAGTCGCCTAATAAGTTCTGCAGTAATCATGCGCGGTTTGTAGGGTAAGGTCTGGCTTTTTCAACAACTCCCCTCGCAATTCATCGCTGGTTACTCCCCCCACAATACGGTCTCGTATCAATGAATCTCTAAGTGCTCCAAAGTCACAGTTTAATGAAAGCCGTTTTAGCTCACTAACAAAGTTGTCAATTCGTTCACCCTCCTTTTGGTTTCTAAGATTGAAGAGCAGTCGCTCATAAATGACATTCTTAGCTCCTCGACAAAGTTCATGGAACTTTCGGCACACATCACCATAAGATTCATTACTCTCGCCTGCAGTATACACAAAGTGGCTATACTCTTCAATTGCACTCGGTCCAGCACAGTTAAGTAACAAATTAACTTTTAACTTATCTCCCTTGTCGTCCTTTCCTTTTGCAACCAAGTAAATTTCGAACTGCATTAGGAACTTTCTCCAATTTTCTGATGCATTCGCATCCAACACCAAAGGTCCCGGAGCTCGATGATACATTTCCCCACTTTCGGGCATCGTTTCCTTGTTTTGTCGACTTTTCTTTAACAATTAATATTCTCCAGTGGTTAACCACTTCTGACACCATGTAATAAAAGGTGTTTACTTCAATATTCGGTTGTTTCTTTTACAATAAAGCTCTACAAAATCAAATCTACCGAGTGAAAAAACTACAACATAAGACAACGAGGAGCCCCATCCTCGGGGGGGCCCATAAGATAAATAAGGGGCCACAGGGGGCCCAAAACAAATAATATTATAACAGTCGGTTGTCTTCATTTTTATTGATAATACGACGTTTGAACTTAGCCTATGCTGTAATCCATCTAGCTCTCAGGCAGCACAATGTGTGTATTCTCCTTCGTATACACTAATTTTAAAAAACTTTGCCTTAATTAAAAGTTTTTTACTTGATTTTTCCCTCTATTTAACTGTTTCAATTTCCTAGCCAAAGGGCAGACAAATTGCCAATCCTGTTAGCATCAGAACCTTTTTTCAAAAACTTTGTCAGTGCAAGCGGCATTTCCCTGGTACCATGCGTCTCGTGTTTTTTAACTGAATGCAGGACATCAAATCAAACGAAAATCTAAGGCCATTGATGTATAGCTCTGACAGCTTATTTATAAGCTCCTTTCCGAAATGCCATTCGCCGTTTGCACTAACAACGTGTATCGGCTACTTGAACGTTTACGAAAAAGCAAATAATACAGCATATATCTAATCATTGCTTCAACTTTTATGTAGCTATGGCGCTCCCAACAAAGGTGCCCTAATGAACAAGCTTCAGAAGAACATGTCCTCCTCATCATTCATGTATCAGGGAAAAACGTTAACACTAGGAGCACCTGCGCCACAGAAAAGCAAAAACGTGTCTCTGAAAAGTCTAGGTATTGCTGGAGATTCTGAACAAGGTATGATAACTAAATAGATTTAGTTTCCCATTACTTGGGCTTGTTGTGTGAAAACGCCGAAAACTGAAATGACTGATAAAATATGGCATAAAACTGCTGCTTTTTATACATATTTTTACATCAGTATAGTGGGAAACATTTGGAGAAAATAGTATGAAAAGGCGATGAAACGGTTTAAAGTTTGCACAACTTTGGCAAAAAAGCTAACCCGTTTTCTGACACTACGGTACTACGTACTTTTCACACCATTCGTTATATCACATATATTTTAGACTTATTTTAACACCTTATACCTCAGTAGTGCCATTTCCTATCCAGAAATAAACAGAGGTTCATTTTCCAACTCTCCAGCAACTCCATACAGTGCCAACGTGGGTCTCTGCACATGCGCCCACACTTCGTCGTCATTGAAAGCCTTCTAAAGAGTATTTTTGTAATGTTTAGATACCTCCATCAAGAAGACGAAGACAGCGAAGCCCAAGCAAAGTGAAGCTGCTTCTGATTTCTTGTGAGTGATCTACGATGTTATGGTGCAGCTTTTCTGTTTGAATGGCAATTCAACTTGAAACATTAATTACACTCGGTGTTGTTGTTTTTGGTCAGGCGTGATCTTTTAGCACTACCAACTCCAGGAACTCGAAACCTGATCAAGCATTTGCACAAGGACGAGGAAGAAAGTATGTCACAACCTTATTCGCAACTAGTTTCATTTGTAAGAAAAAACAAATTGTAATTCGCTTACACAAGCGAATCTTTATAAACCAGCCATCATCTAAGTCCTACCTAACCGTAGCACTAGCCCTAACCTTAGCCCGTGTTTTCAAACAGGAAAGCCCAAAGAGGAGAAGACCCCTGCAGCGTCTGCATCCCAGCTGCTACGAAACCATCACAAGGAAGTGAATAACTCAAAAAGGCCAGCGACAACAAGCAGTGAACCAAAGCTGGGGCGAGGCATTTACCCAGGGCTAGACATCGTGTTTGATGCACCAACTCCACCACCGAAAACGACTTCG
Organism: Nematostella vectensis; assembly: GCF_932526225.1. Lineage (NCBI taxonomy): Eukaryota > Metazoa > Cnidaria > Anthozoa > Actiniaria > Edwardsiidae > Nematostella > Nematostella vectensis. The sequence goes on along the minus strand of NC_064034.1, from coordinate 20,626,034 downwards.
TCTGCCAAGGTATAAAGGGAGACCAACATTTGCTGAGTTGATGTTACAGGTTAGGGGTGGAAATAGAGGTGGAAATAGATTAGTTTTGTGTTTTTACGTTCCCACATAGATAGTGCTGGTGTCTTGTTTAAACCCGAGCGCGTACGTCCACCTCCATTGAGTTGAGAGCAAAACTTAACAAAAAAGGAATTTCTAATTGCCGTCCGTCTTCCAGAAACAAGTCCCCTCATTCACTGTAAAATGAGGCCCACTGAGGCTAAATCATGCTACACATACTTTTCGCACAAGGGGTATATCGCGGGGAAAAAACTCTGTTTTGCGTTACCTTTATCACCAAGCTCTACACCCTGAGAATAACGTATGCATGTTTCCGTGAGATACCCATGGAAGCTAACAGTGCTTTGTTACTCTTTCAGCTCCGTGCCCTGTCGGTTGTAAAACAGAAAGGACCGATTGAAAAAGAGGATCCCAATGCTGTAAGGAAAAAACGTTCACCATCAGCAATCCAAACAGTAGGAAAGCGAGTTGACAAGGACCAATCAGGTATTTGCTGCAGGGGGGGAAGTAGAGGACAGCATTTAACAAATAATTGCGATCGCAATGAGACATGCGATACCTCGGCGCTCAGATAAACCTTCCAAGAAAGCTAGCAAACAGCAAAATAAGGAAATCGCATAAATAGGTCTACCATAAATGCTGGTTTTCCCGCCCTTGGTGCTTTTAAGTTAAATTAAAATTTTTGAGGTCATCGAGAGAGCGCTTATTTCTACACATGTTACTCACACCCTGTTTGCAATGCTAACTGGCTGTTTTCCCACGCAATGCTGTTACTGTTTTGAACAGGCCTTTATGATATTATATTCCAGATGGTGAATCCGACATCGGTGAAAACACCCCTAAAAGACGGCGACTTCTTGGACCTGAGTTTAGCGGGATTGACTTGAATTCAGCTGAGGGCAAGAGGTTGTTGTGCGCAAGATCACTTCATGTGGGACAAGTGGAAGAGGTGCGTCTTGTTCCATGTCTAGTGTAGTTAGGGGGTTGTTGGTATGCATGGTGCGTCTTATTCCATGTCTAGTGTAGTTAGGGGGTTGTTGGTATGCATGGTGCGTCTTGTTCCATGTGTAGTGTAGTTACGGGGTTGTTGGTATGCATGGTGCGTCTCGTTCCATGTGTAGTGTAGTTAGGGGGTTGTTGGTATGTATGGTGCGTTTTGTTCCATGTCTAGTGTAATTAGGCGGTTGTTGGTATGCATGGTGCGTCTTGTTCCATGTCTAGTGTAGTTTGGGGGTTGTTGGTATGCATGGTGCGTCTTGTTCCATGTGTAGTGTAGTTAGGGGGTTGTTGGTATGCATGGTGCGTCTTGTTCCATGTCTAGTGTAGTTAGGGGGTTGTTGGTATGCATGGTGCGTCTTGTTCCATGTCTAGTGTAGTTAGGGGGTTGTTGGTATGCATGGTGCGTCTTGTTCCATGTGTAGTGTAGTTTGGGGGTTGTTGGTATGCATGGTGCGTCTTGTTCCATGTCTAGTGTAGTTAGGGGGTTGTTGGTATGCATGGTGCGTCTTGTTCCATGTGTAGTGTAGTTTGGGGGTTGTTGGTATGCATGGTGCGTCTTGTTCCATGTCTAGTGTAGTTAGGATGTTGTTGGTATGCATGGTGCGTCTTGTTCCATGTGTAGTGTAGTTTGGGGGTTGTTGGTATGCATGGTGCGTCTTGTTCCATGTCTAGTGTAGTTAGGATGTTGTTGGTATGCATGGTGCGTCTTGTTCCATGTGTAGTGCAGTTAGGGGGTTGTTGGTATGTATGGTGCGTCTTGTTCCATGTCTAGTGTAGTTAGCGTGTTGTTGGTATGCATGGTGCGTCTTGTTCCATGTCTAGTGTAGTTAGGGGGGTGTTGGTATGCATGGTGCGTCTTGTTCCATGTGTAGTGTAGTTAGGGGGTTGTTGGTATGCATGGTGCGTCTTGTTCCATGTCTAGTGTAGTTAGGGGGTTGTTGGTATGCATGGTGCGTCTTGTTCCATGTCTAGTGTAGTTAGGGGGTTGTTGGTATGCATGGTGCGTCTTGTTCCATGTGTAGTGTAGTTTGGGGGTTGTTGGTATGTATGGTGCGTCTTGTTCCATGTCTAGTGTAGTTAGGGGGTTGTTGGTATGCATGGTGCGTTTTGTTCCATGTCTAGTGTAATTAGGCGGTTGTTGGTATGCATGGTGCGTCTTGTTCCATGTCTAGTGTAGTTAGGGGGTTGTTGGTATGCATGGTGCGTCTTGTTCCATGTCTAGTGTAGTTTGGGGGTTGTTGGTATGCATGGTGCGTCTTGTTCCATGTCTAGTGTAGTTAGGGGGTTGTTGGTATGCATGGTGCGTCTTGTTCCATGTCTAGTGTAGTTAGGGGGTTGTTGGTATGCATGGTGCGTCTTGTTCCATGTCTAGTGTAGTTAGGGGGTTGTTGGTATGCATGGTGCGTCTTGTTCCATGTGTAGTGCAGTTAGGGGGTTGTTGGTATGTATGGTGCGTCTTGTTCCATGTCTAGTGTAGTTAGCGTGTTGTTGGTATGCATGGTGCGTCTTGTTCCATGTCTAGTGTAGTTAGGCGGTTGTTGGTATGCATGGTGCGTCTTGTTCCATGTGTAGTGTAGTTAGGGGGTTGTTGGTATGCATGGTGCGTCTTGTTCCATGTCTAGTGTAGTTAGGCGGTTGTTGGTATGCATGGTGCGTCTCGTTCCATGTGTAGTGTAGTTAGGGGGTTGTTGGTATGCATGGTGCGTCTTGTTCCATGTGTAGTGTAGTTAGGGGGTTGTTGGTATGCATGGTACGTCTTGTTCCATGTCTAGTGTAGTTAGGGGGTTGTTGGTATGCATGGTGCGTCTTGTTCCATGTGTAGTGTAGTTAGGGGGTTGTTGGTATGCATGGTGCGTCTTGTTCCATGTCTAGTGTAGTTAGCGTGTTGTTGGTATGCATGGTGCGTCTTGTTCCATGTCTAGTGTAGTTAGGCGGTTGTTGGTATGCATGGTGCGTCTTGTTCCATGTGTAGTGTAGTTAGGGGGTTGTTGGTATGCATGGTGCGTCTTGTTCCATGTCTAGTGTAGTTAGGGGGTTGTTGGTATGCATGGTGCGTCTTGTTCCATGTGTAGTGCAGTTAGGGGGTTGTTGGTATGTATGGTGCGTCTTGTTCCATGTCTAGTGTAGTTAGCGTGTTGTTGGTATGCATGGTGCGTCTTGTTCCATGTCTAGTGTAGTTAGGGGGGTGTTGGTATGCATGGTGCGTCTTGTTCCATGTCTAGTGTAGTTAGGGGGTTGTTGGTATGCATGGTGCGTCTTGTTCCATGTCTAGTGTAGTTACGGGGTTGTTGGTATGCATGGGTGTTTATGCTCATTTAGGGCTGAAGCAAAACCCATATATTCTGGGTAGTGATCTTTCCTAGCTGCTCCGCTCCCTCCCCCCTTCATCTTGCCAACCCGATTGCTTATTGGTTATTGGTTATTGATATTCATTTCAATTATGTTTGAAGCATCTTATGCCTTTTGTCAATGTGAGGTGATTATTGGTACCCATCAGGCACAAGCAGAGAGGCAGGAACAGTACTTCAGCTCACTGGAGAAGAAAGAACAGTTGGAAGACAAGCTCAAGTCTATCAAAGAGATTATTGTCAAAGTCTACTGTTGCAAGAAGGTAGAGGTGGTAATTTAAATAAGACAGCTCTTTCCCAATTACCCCTTTTATGGCAAAAAGCCACAGTCTAACTGAGAAATTGGCAACGATTTTTACCTTAAGTTATACCGCGTTATCAGCTTGTTATTTTTGAGCCAGTCCATTATCTCCTGAATCACAAATTTGTCCTACTTGGCCATTTTTTCTTGTCAGCATCTTATTTGTCTGTCTGGTTACTTTCTACCCTCGCTTATACATCCATCTAAATTTGTTTGTTCTTTAGTGTGATTACGTAGCTGAAAGTGCTTCTGACATCTGCTTCAAAGAGAACCATCCTCTGAAGCAGACCAAAGCTCCAAAACGTTTCTTCTCCTGCAAGAACTGCAAGCAGAGAACCATCAGTTATGGGGCTCGGATGCCAAAGCTAACTTGCAAGTACGAGTAGCACTGTTAGACGACGATCAACATGAAAATACGTGCAAATAAGCCTTGACGTTTGTTTATGTTTATTTGCTTGCATTTGTTTTTAAAACTTTACATGAAAAGAAAGGCGTGTGCCCAAGGCTTTGCATATCGCAGACTTCCCTCTATTTTCTAAAAATGTCCAATTTTACCACACAGCCTGGCCCTTCCAAATTTTTCAGAATTTCCAGACTAAAATGTTGTCATACTCATTATTTTTGTATAACTGCGTTGGTGGTATAGAAGGTGCCTAGCCAAGAAAGTTGCGGATTGGGCCCGTTTCTCACAAAACAGCAGAAACTCTTTTTTGCATTTGAAAGAATAGAGTAATCCAGAAAAAAAAACATTGACAATGACTCTAACTCTTTCTTTTCTAGGAACTGCGGTGAAATGAACTACGAGCGAACATCCATGTTTATGGTTAGTGGCGGTCAGGACGTTTTTTTTACGGTAGCAAGAAGGTTTTTTAAACAGTTTTTGTTTGTCTTTGTAGGAGAAGCAAGGACCGAAGATCGCAGGGGAAACCTTGTTGGTGAGAGGGGAAGAACATAGCAAATTCATGAATTCCTTGAGATAGAACTTTGACTTTAAAACAAAGTAATAGTATAAGCCCTCGGTTTTATATTTTCTCTATGTAGAATATATAAAATGTAGAATTTTAAGAATGTAACATTGATTGAATTTTTAGATTTTATTAAATAAAAAGCACATTTCACATACATCCAATTGGTATTTATTGAAAAGGGGTCTTTAACAAAACAATGGCTGATGGGCATTTGCCCTTCTATCCTACTAGACTCAAAACGTTTTTTACCACTGGTGACAACAACTGGTGACAACCACTCGTGACAACCACTGGTGACAAAACCACTGGTGACAACCACTCGTGACAACCACTGGTGACAACCACTGGTGACAACCACTGGTGACAACCACTGGTGACAACCACTGGTGACAACCACTGGTGACAACCACTGGTGACAACCACTCGTGACAACCACTCGTGACAACCACTGGTGACAACCACTGGTGACAACCACTGGTGACAACCACTGGTGACAACCACTCGTGACAAAACCACTGGTGACAACAACTCGTGACAACCACTCGTGACAACCACTGGTGACAACCACTCGTGACAAAATCTCTCGTGTGACAGCTACTATTTGAAGACCGTTCGTGACAATAATTTTCTTCCATTACACATAGGCTTTTTCTCAATCGCTTATTAGATACAAACGTACAATTTAATTCAATACTTTAGCACTATAAAAAATTGCGTAATTATTAATTTGCTTCATTGTTTAACAATTATTAGTTTGTTGTCGGCATTTATCAGCAGCTTAGATTTTTCGAAGCAGGAAAGAAATGTCATACCATAAACATAAAAAGTATTTGTGTAATAAAATCCTTAGATCAAATCCTTATACGCAACTTCGTGTTCAATTCTATATTCTGAAAAACATGAAAGTAAATGTTCATTTCATACTATTTCATTCCGGTTACCTAAGTCACTTGGTAACGAGGTTTGAGACCCCGAGGGGAAATAAAAAATACTTAAAAATAATGTTTTTTTGTAAAAAAAAAAAAAAAAAAAAAAACTAAACCTCGCTGCGGGTTAAAACTCCACGGGTTTCTTTGGTATTCTGTTTAGTATCGCGGTGTTATTTACATACATTTAGGGCGCCTGTCAGGGAATGCGGCGCTTATTCATTCATACTAAGATATGGTGGGGGTGCTAAAAAATTTATTTCTAATGAGGCTGTCAATACATACTACAGTGTATTGCCCCAATTACGGACAGTTGCTGCATTTAAGACCATAACTTTATAGCAATAAATAGAACACTTTTGATATTTTGCCATTAACAAGATTAGAGGTTAACCTAAAAAATACTTATAATATATATACATATTTTTCAAGTTTAGGGCGCCGTGCTCGAAAAGTATGTGTCACTGATTTGCCCTAATCCCGGTCTTGGTAAGATCTTTAATCCACATTAATTACATTGAGATCGCACCAATTTCCAGGAAGAAATTAACAGAATACCACTCGTGACAATTGGCTTTTATTCGATAGCAATCAATCCGAATCAAGCCAAACTCATACAGATGAAGGGTCTTAGTAAGATCTTTCATCCACTTTGATTACATTGAGATCGCACCAATTTCCAGAAAGAAATTAACAGAATACCACTCGTGACAATCGGCTTTAATTCGATAGCAATTGATCCGAATCAAACCAAACTCATACAGATGAAGGATCTTAGTAAGATCTTTCATCCACACTAATTACATTGAGATCGCACCAATTTCCAGAAAGAAATTAACAGAATACCACTCGTGACAATCGGCTTTAATTCGATAGCAATTGATTCGAATCAAACCAAACTCATACAGATGAAGGGTCTTAGTAAGATCTTTCATTCACACTAATTACATTGAGATCGCACCAATTTCCAGGAAGAAATTAACAGAATACCACTCGTGACAATTGGCTTTTATTCGATAGCAATTGATCCGAATCGAACTAAACTCATGCAGATGAAGGGTCTTAGTAAGATCTTTCATCCACTTTGATTACATTGAGATCGCACCAATTTCCAGGAAGAAATTAACAGAATACCACTCGTGACAATTGGCTTTTATTTGATAGCAATTGATCCGAATCAAACCAAACTTATTTCAGATAAAGGAACTTTATCGTCTTGCCCATTTACCGCCATGACAGGTTATTTACGGAGAGGGGAGGGATGGCATGTGTCGGACAAGGTAACTGATCTCTTATAGTCTAGTTACGAATGTAGTACGAAAAAATGCTTTTAAGCACTGAAGAAAAGATATGAACAACGCTACTAACAAGACGCGCTTCTAAACAAGGATTATTTTTTTTCGTTTATTATTCGGAACTTTCAACGGAAATCGGAACGCTAAACCTACGAAGGCTAAAACTACGAACGCTTGCATGTCTTACCTCTAACAAGACGCGCTTCTAAAACAAGGTTTTTTTGTTACTAATCCGATACAAATGGATACAAATTGCATATGACAGAATGTCAAATATGCGTGAAATAACGTAGCACATCTGCGCTTAGTGATGTTGTCTTAGCTTTTCTTAACGGAGTGGGGTTTTTTTTGTTCAGATTAGAAAGGAAATAAATGGTGATCCTAGTATGACATCCCTACCCCTATAACTAAGCGAAATATACTGGTTCCGCCGTTTCCGCCGATTCCTCTTTTTAGTAACGCCGACATTCACGTGCTCTGCTGCTAAACGGAGCTGTGCACATGAGAATCTATCTTCTACAAAAGGTCAAATTACGCAGTGCGTGCAATCGCTTTCACAAATGAATCTAGGAGAAAAGAGGAAATCTACCTCACATCTAATAAATGTATTTGTATATTGGACATCCCTTCTAAACGCATTAATATGTTTAGAGGAGAAATATTTACGCTTTACTTGACTACGTGTGTCGTAGGAATTTGACCTAACTAACAAAACCACAATTTGACAGATAGTGCTTGTTGTCAATTAATACCTTGGCTACTTAGATAATTCCCTGCTAGCAGAGGCCTCTTTTCTCTGTATTTCGCTGGGCTGGGGTTCGCGAGGAAAAGATACCTCTGCCATGGGTCGCAAGTTCGTTTGATCAAACCGCCGTCCACGATTGTGGACGAGATCCAGAGCGCATGCCCCGTTCATTAATTACTGGCCACTATTTGAGCCCACAATGACTAGCGCATGCATGAAACGTATATCTGCTGCGGGATAATAAGCCCGCATTCGAAACGGCGTCCTCCGTAGAAATATCACGCGACGAATTATAAAAGAAGCCATTCAATGCCTTATCTTCATTCAGAATTTTCCCTCTTTTGACTAACGAGTCAATCTTCCGTTTACAGGTTTTGCATATTCTTCTGGGAATAGCTGATCTAAGTTTACCAAAAAGTTTTGTAACATTTTCTTCGAATCCAACTGTGCGATATTTACATTGAAGAAACTCGCCTGCCCAGATGTCTTGAAATTAATCCCACAAACAAGACAAAACTCGTCTTTGCTGCGTTTGTTGTTCAATCTTTTTAGTGACGTTTTAGGTGATTGAAATTGAACAGTTGTTTTCTTTTTTCGAAGAGGAGAACTAACCGGAGTTTGATTCATGATTTTCGACTAAACCCATGCAAAGCATATTAGCATATTGACAGCTTTCGCGCGATGGTACGGGTTTTGGCACGTCGGTCGCTTATTAACGCTCACGCATGCGCAACAGAAACAGTTTCGACCCATGGCAGAGGTATCTTTTCCTCGCGAACTCCAGCCCAGCGAAATACAGAGAAAAGAGGCCTCTGCTAGCAGGGAACTTAGATAAGGCTCTGATAAAACAAATAGATTAGTGCAGAGACACGAGTAGGCAACTTATTCAAGTAAGTTTTCGCGAATAAGTAAATGGAATCTCGCGATTTCGTTTTACGACTTATCCTTCTACACGCGTACTCAAGTAAAGCGTGAATATTTATCCTCTAAATACTGTATATTAATGCGTTTGGAAGAAAAGCCCAATATACAAATACATTTATTAGGAATTAACGTGGATGAAAGATCTTACTAAGACCCTTCATCTGTATGAGTTTGGTTTGATTCGGATCAATTGCTATCGAATAAAAGCCAATTGTCACGAGTGGTATTCTGTTGATTTCTTCCTGGAAAATAGTGCGATCTCAATGTAATTAACGTGGATGAAAGATCTCACTAACACTCTTCATCTGTATGAGTTTGGTTTGATTCGGATCAATTGCTATTGAATTAAAGCCAATTGTCACGAGTGGTATTCTGTTAATTTCTTCCTGGAAATTGGTGCGATCTCAATGTAATTAATGTCGATGAAAGATCTTACTAAGACCCTTCATCTGTATGAGTTTGGTTTGATTCGGACCAATTGCTATCGAATTAAAGCCAATTGTCACGAGTGGTATTCTGTTGATTTCTTCCTGGAAAATAGTGCGATCTCAATGTGGTAAACGTGGAGGAAAGATCTTACCAACACCCGAACAATGTCTCTATTACACTTCGAATTTATGATCAAGCGTTGAGTTAAATTGTACGTATTTTTCTTTCTTTTTTAATGGCCTCTTATAGCCAAATTTGTTGTTGCGCGACCTTCTAGAATCCATAATTTGCGCGTTAGTCAACCAAACCAAAAAATCAAAACCAGAAAAACCGCCCCCAAAGCTTTTGTCGGACTACGCGCTATTCCCAAACGAGATAAGGATTTTGGATTCACCGTGGTCGCGCAAAAACAAATTTGGCTGTAACTTATCAACGTTAATTATTGTTACGAAAAGTTTTCAAGACGCTTGTGTTCTTCACGAGTGGTTGTCACGAGTGTTTTTTACAAGTGTTTGTCACCAGTGGTTTTGTCACGAGTGGTTGTCATGAGTGGTTGTCACGATTGGTTGTCACGAGTGTTTGTCACCAGTGGTTGTCATGAGTGGTTGTCACGAGTGGTTGTCACGAGTGGTTGTCATGAGTGGTTGTCACGAGTGGTTGTCATGAGTGGTTGTCACCAGTGGTTGTCACGAGTGGTTGTCACGAGTTGTTGTCATGAGTGGTTGTCATGAGTGGTTGTCACGAGTGGTTGTCACGAGTGGTTGTCACGAGTGGTTGTCACCAGTGGTTTTGTCACGAGTGGTTGTCACAAGTGGTTTTGTCACCAGTGGTTGTCACGAGTGGTTGTCACCAGTGGTTTTGTCACCAGTGGTTGTGACGAGTGGTTGTCACGAGTGTTTGTCATGAGTGGTTGTCACGAGTGGTTGTCACCAGTGGTTGTCACCAGTGGTAAAAAACGTTTTGAACCCTGCTCCTTCTATCGCCAATCCACTGAAGCTTTCTTATTAATAGGCAAATTCGTTGATGCGCCACCACCCAGACTTTAAATATATATTGTCTGGGAGTATCGCGTAGTCAATCATACGACCTTGATCAATCAGTTTCCTTGCTGTGTGCAGTAAAATGGCCTTGACGCGACAGCGAAAACAAAAGCCATCGATTGGTTTAGACGGTTGTTTTGGCTACAAGCATGCTTATACCAGGCAGTGTGTTTTGCTTTTGTGCGTTTCAAATAAACGTGCAAACCAGTGTAGATAACCCCCTCAACCGGCCATAAGAAATATCCACAACCCCCAAAAAACACATAAATGACAAATAAACATACCACACAAGGGAAAAAAAACAAATAGATACCTTCATTATGATCCTCCGGGTCCATTTCGGCATGGAATGACCAGCCAACACGCCTCTCACTACGGTTGGTCAGACAAAAGTCTTGTCACCTCAAACCCAAACAAATCGATACAGACCTAGAATAGCAGTGAAAAAATTTTTTGCAGACAGAAAAAAACCCATGAATCCACCTTAGCTCGCAAACATCCATAAGCACAGCACGCAGTTATGCACTAATAGACTTAGTAATGTTCTAGGGCACTCTCCCAATATGCTAATAGCTGTATTTTTGGAAAAAAAAAATCCCAAGCATCAATTTGTGATAACATTAGCATAGCGACGAGAGATTGAAGATGAAGCACTGTGGAAAGCCTGAATACCGCTGACTAGGTTAGGCTATTCAGTTCAAAACTAACCTTAAACAACAATTTACCATTTTTCCCAGTTACCCATCATACATTTTAATACCATGATACCCAGTTACCCATGATACATTTTGATTCTCAACCTTCTGAAACACGTGTATAAATATTAAAACTACCAAATAAAGTATATTGTTTTATTAATATACGTGGTGTACAAGTTTCTTTTTACACTTTCTGATGCAAGCAGAGTATAATATAATTCATATAGATTAATAAAAGCATATAGATTAATAAAGGTATAGTATTTGAAGATTCCATAATAAGAAATTAACCGCTTTTTGGCCGCCAAGGGGGGTGAGCGCGCACCCTGCGCACCCCCCTGTGTACGCGCCTGAGCCTTAGCCCCCCTACATCCCAAATTCCCTTCCCCAGAACAACGTACCCTTTTTCATAAAATCCTGTACTTACACTCAAATGCCTGGTTCAATATCAATACCCAAAGCAAATCTAAGTGAAATGGATGGATGGAAGTGATTGGGTCCCAACCGTATTCTTTTCGAGTGTTTTACCTCCCCCTGTCTCCCTCCCCCTATGTTATATGCGATGCCCTGGTCCCAACCGTATTTCTTTCGAGTGTTTTTACTCCCCCTGTCTCCCTCCCCCTAAGTTATATGTGATGCCCTGGTCCCAACCGTATTTCTTTCGAGTGTTTTACCTCCCCCTGTCTCCCTTCCCCTAAGTTATATGTGATGCCCTGGTCCCAACCGTATTCTTTTCGAGTGTTTTTACTCCCCCTGTCTCCCTCCCCTATGTTATATGTGATGCCCTGGTCTCAACCGTATTCTTTTCGAGTGTTTTCACTTCCCCTGTCTCCCTCCCCCTATGTTATATGCGATGCCCTGGTCCCAACCGTATTCTTTTCGAGTGTTTTTACTCCCCCTGTCTCCCTCCCCCTATGTTATATGTGATGCCCTGGTCTCAACCGTATTCTTTTCGAGTGTTTTTACTCCCCCTGTCTCCCTCCCCCTAAGTTATATGTGATGCCCTGGTCCCAACCGTATTCCTTTCGAGTGTTTTTACTCCCCCGGTCTCCCTCCCCCTATGTTATATGTGATGCCCTGGTCCCAACCGTATTCTTTTCGAGTGTTTTTACTCCCCCTGTCTCCCTCCCCCTATGTTATATGTGATGCCCTGGTCCCAACCGTATTCTTTTCGGGTGTTTTTACTCCCCCTGTCTCCCTCCCCCTATGTTATATGTGATGCCCTGGTCCCAACCGTATTCTTTTCGAGTGTTTTTACTCCCCCTGTCTCCCTCCCCCTAAGTTATATGTGATGCCCTGGTCCCAACGGTATTCTTTTCGAGTGTTTTCACTTCCCCTGTCTCCCTCCCCCTAAGTTATATGTGATGCCCTGGTCCCAACCGTATTCTTTTCGAGTGTTTTTACTCCCCCTGTCTCCCTCCCCCTAAGTTATATGTGATGCCCTGGTCCCAACCGTATTCTTTTCGGGTGTTTTTACTCCCCCTGTCTCCCTCCCCCTATGTTATATGTGATGCCCTGGTCCCAACCGTATTCTTTTCGGGTGTTTTTACTCCCCCTGTCTCAATTCCCCTTAGTTGGGCGTAATGTCTCATTTTATCATGTTGTGTGTGATGTTTGTCAATCCTTCCATGTTGCAATTCATGGGATAGATGATACGGGTATCGATGTAGAAGTTTAATGTGGTGGTTTAGATGTGCCGGGTATCGGTGAGGCTGTTCGGCTTGGTTGCTCACATGTGCCGGGTATCGGTGAAGCCGTTATGTGTGTTTGTAAACACGTGCCGAGTATCGGTGAAGCCGTTTGGTGTGATCGCACAAACGTGCCGGGTATCGGTGAAGCCGTTTGGTGTGGTCGTACAAACGTGCCGGTTATCGGTGAAACCGTTTGGTGTCGTTGTTCACATGTGCCGGGTATCGGTGAAGCCGTTTGGTATGGTCGTACAAACGTGCTGGGTATCGGTGAAGCCGTTTGGTGTGGTTGTTCACATGTGCCGGTTATCGGTGAAGCCGTTTGGTGTGGTTGTTCACATGTGCCGGTTATCGGTAAAGCCGTTTGGTGTGATTGTTCACATGTGCCGGGTATCGGTAAAGCCGTTTGGTGTGGTTGTTCACATGTGCCGGTTATCGGTAAAGCCGTTTGGTGTGGTTGTTCACATGTGCCGGGTATCGGTAAAGCCGTTTGGTGTGGTTGTTCACATGTGCCGGGTATCGGTGAAGCCGGTTGCTGGGATGGCTTAGACGTTCCGGGTTTCAGTGAAGTCGTTTGGTTAGATTGTTTAGACGTACCCGACATCGCAGTCTCGGGGTTGGCGTTGGTGGGTTTCAAAAAGCAAGCAGAACAAGGCAAAGATTTGATCACTCTTCTACACGCAGCACTGATATCTCTTAATCTGAATAGATACAAGAGTGGGTTGATGACGGCGTTCAAGTATACTATAGTCTCAGATAGCCGGTACACCTCCAACTCGTAAAGAGACGTCAAGATCTCTGTCTTCCCTTTCTTCAGGATGGTATATACTGTCGTTACGCCCAGGTGTTGGAAAAAGACTCCAAACAGGATCGCTGCCGTTAAAACCATCGTGATCATGGCATGGCGGTACTTGGCCAAATCCGCAGCTTCTGTTGCGGCATTACTCGTGTCTGCAATTCTCTGCTTGTGTTTTCGTATGGCCGTGAAACATTTTCCGTAGCTCACACAAACTACCACTAAACTCACAATGATCGTAGCCATAAGGATGCAATATAAGGGTAATAAATTTTTATTGTCGTAGGTGAGCGTGACCAGGGAATAAAGCCATATGGCAGCTATGGTTGCAAAAACTCTTTTCTTTGTTACAACAAAAAGGTACGAGTTCTTCAAATAAATCGCTAAAAACCGATCGATACTGATGGCTGCTGATGTAGCGAGCGAAGCAACGCCGAAAAGGAAATTCGCGATGGGTGCGGCGCTGAATTGCCGTTTCAGATCGAGGCAGCTTACGTTGAACCACGAGGCTTTTATCACGCCCACTATTGATATAGGCTGGGACACAAGTCCAGTGCCGAGGTCTGTTAGGCAGGCGTTGGCAAGAAGTATGTATGAAGGCGTTCGTAGTGTCTCACTCTTCGCGATGGTGATGATGATGATGGTGTTAAACACCACTGACATCGCCGCCGTGACGGAATTCAGACCAACGTATGCTACCCAGTGCGCAGTGTTGTCCAACTTGTAATAGCTTACGGTGCAGTTTATCATGGTTATATTTTACCCACTTTGATTCACAGGACTCAAATTACGCGAACTTCTTGTAAGTTTTTCCCTCTTTAGTCGTCGGACCCTGCAAAAAAATGTCTGTTAATAATGATAATGATTATGATGATAACTTATTTACTTCTAGCGCGCTTAATTGCTCATAATAAAAATGTTCACATTTGCATCAAAACTACATCTTATATGAAAATTAAACTGTTTAATAAGGTTGCAAACTTATGGCACCACCCCAATAATTTGCAAATAATTTTCTTGGAAGACAAACTAAATTTGTTCCCCCCCCTCCCCCAATATATTTTGCCTCCACCGCCAAATATGGAAATGAGCAAATTCCACAAGAGCATAGAAGCAGTTTAGGTTGATAGAGTACCGCAGTGATCATAGTTCCTTATTTATTTGTTCTCAGTTTCTAATTGGTTTGTTCTCAGTTTCTAATTGGTTTGTTCTCAGTTTCTAATTGGTTTGTTCTCAGTTCCTAATTGGTTTGTTCTCAGTTCCTAATCGGGGTCAGGGGTGACTTTATTTGAAGTGAAATAAGCAGTAGCTCTAATGTCACCAGGTAAAAACCCAATAAACTTTTTCGAGTGCTTCTCTCAAAGCCTTTATCTTCGGGCTCGAAAAAAATCCAGGTAAAGGTCCGTAACCAGGATTTTTCCGGGTGAGGGGGGAGGGTTGGGGAGGGAATGAGTTTTCTCATAAAAAAAATCAGACCACCCCCGAAGGAACAAAAAGGGATTATTTTTATGCCATTGCAGTATCTCCACGGGACGTTCATTATGGGATGTGGCTACAAAAAGGTTTAACTTGTAGATTCAAGACATAACAGAGTGATCTCGAATGCCTTGTTTTTTTTAATCTAATTCGCTTACGCTTTATAGTTTTCTCTACAAATAGCACGCTTTATAGTTTTCTCTACAAATAGCACGTCTATTGCAACCCGGAAGTGAACTTTCCGTCGTTGCGGGAGGCGGGGAAGAGCTGCAAACAACCCCCCCCCCCCCCTGTGATTCTAAGCTAACTCACGAAACGGTTATAGTCGAAATATTTTTAAGTTGATGATTTTAAAACTAAATTTTCCGAAAAAAAGAATTTCCACCCGTCGTGAAACATTCGTTAAACAGCTAAAAAGAAAATGTGAATACCAAAGAAGATCTTTTCCTGCTGATGAAACACAAAGTGTATTCCATAAAATGAATAATTATTTATTTGAGCGTTTGCCTACTATCCCACTCAGGAGAATTCGAAAATTCGCAAAAAAAAAAAAAAAAAAGAGAGAAGGAATACCAATACCCCGAAAACAGTAATTCTCGAATGAACCCATGAGAGCCGGCTACGGCATACGAGCGTCAAAAACTCAAATTCAGTCCTTCTATATTAGTGTTCGGTATAATGTTGAATATCAATATCATCAAAATCATTTGACACAAATTGGACTGGATTTTCTGCGTATTCCTGAGCTTTTTCCAGACGATTCGACACCCACCAGCAGCTGCATTTAGATTTTGAATTATAAAGAATAACTAAGTTCAATAGTCTGAATCATGATTTCCCACTATTGGATGGATGGAGCTAGATCTAAATAGTACAAAAGAAAACGGTTCTTTCTCAACCGTTCCTTATCCGGCATATTGGTTAAAATGATGTACAACAAGTTTTTTCTTATCTAAAGTTCAGTCCATCTTGAGTAACTGTTCTCCTTCTCAACGGGACTTGTTTTTCGCTTCATAAAAGTCGGGGTCGACCGCCGGAACTGGACTATATCGCTAAGTGTTTTGTCAAGTGTCCCCTAGTGTGAGTTCAGTATATCAAAGGCGGTTAGTGGTTTTTCACACCGTTCTCATTTTCGCATATCAGAGTAAAAGATGACTAATAATCGCTAGAGCAAGTGAATTTTTTGTTATTTTATAAATATTGTCTAATAGCAATAATTATGGTATAATACAAAATTCTATGAAATATCAATGGGAAGATCATTCATGTAGTTCGACCCCTTTCCTCCACCCAAACACACACATACAAAAACTATAAAACAACAAGATATTATCTTAGAACCGTGAGTATAGAATAAATGTAGAAAAAAATAACAACTTATAATAATAAAACTAGAAAACGGATCAGTTTTTTTAACGTATAAACGAATGTCTTTCTTGTGACAAAAAAAGTGAGGTTTAGTTCCAAAATATAATTGAAGTAATACCGAACAGACTATTTGATTTCTGGGATGGAGGTAACATTTTATCCCGTTCGATATTTTTTCCTTAAACAGTTGGTTTATTCTTTTCTCTGGAATGTTGAGTTGATTATATTCGTCTTTTTTTCTCTTACATATAGCTGGATGATTTTTGGGGGATATTCGTTCCCGGCCCGTCAGATATAAAGGGACGGTTCCTTGTTTACTGTCGGGTACCGTTGCGCTTAGGTCTCAAATGAGCAGCGGCTCTAAGAACGAACGCGATGGGAGCACCGCGAAGGGAAAGACTATGAGTTTACAGGAGATAATAAAAGATACTGTTTTTTTGCTAGCTGTCTTACCTGCCTGAATACTTCCGCCGACTGCTAGTAGCAATGTTTCTTCGCAAAAACAATATGGCTCGTTCGCCTAACCTGATTTTCAGACGCGTAACAGAATATGGAGTGGGGCGAACTTCCTCTAACTATGCGTCTTTTAAAACAGCCATATTATTCGCCAAGACTATCTGATAATCCTGGCTAAAGTTGTTTTGTATTGATCACCACAGGAACAAAGGACAGATGGCTCTAGGCACAGCAAGCGGAACTCAGTCATATAAAAAAGACGATTCAGAGTCGGTTTGATATGGAAATCTATTTCATTTTCTTCTAAATCACTTCTCTTGAGTATGATTTTAAATAACTTTAGGCAGCCCAGGTCCCTGTCCTCTGGGAGATGAAGAAATCCTCTTCATCCAAATGAAAGGGTGTTCACAGTGTCCTATTACAATACTATGATATATTTTGAGCATTATTTACTGGCGTATTTTTGGTATACCCCAACTAGGAGCTTGGAGTTTGTATTTTAGGGGGGTTGTGTTTGTTTCTAAGTTTTAATTGGTCAAGGGAAACATATTTTGAGGGTTGTGTTTTCTTTGCTTATTTTTGGTTCCCCTTTCTCCACAGTCAGTCTTACCTTGGTGGCGCCAAAGAAAAAATACCTTTGTGACTTTCAAACACAGGCTGCGCTTAGTGCCAATTACACAAAATTGTCCATGAAAATCAAACATACAAATACTAAGATGTGGTTGAGACTAAGCAAAAAAAACATTGAATAGATAGCACTATTTTACTTTCATCATTAGATTTAGAATGTTACGCTTTTCATTTTTTCAGAGCGCATAAGAAAACTGTATTAATGACTTAGCGCCAATTACACAAATTTCTCCAAGTAAACCCACCATACAAATGCTAAGATGTAGTTGAGACTATATTGTTTCTATTTCCTGGTCCGCTGCACGAATTTTGCCCTAAATAACAAGAGCTTTTTTTTTTGACAAAGAGGACCTAATTTTTCCGGAACGGGGGGGGGGGGGGGGGGGGGGGGGGTTTGTTCTGATATAAATCTGACAACAGAATAGTCCCTTTTTCTTTTTGGGGAGGGTCACCATTTTTAACTCGGTTATTGTTATATTGTTATAAGCGGAGCTCCCAACCTAAGAAAAAGTGGTATATAAGGAAAAAAAGGTAACAAATATCGGTAACCCATGGACTCGAGTTTTGGTGACGTGATGTCTGTCCGTCCGTCCTTCCCCAAAAAGCATTGTATGACAACCAAACTTGGTAGATGTCATGTAGGTGTCAAGGGGGGTGCAACAATATGGTCACGTGTTCTGTGACGTAATTGATGACGTCACATAACGCAAAAAAGGTGATTAAAAGCAAAAACATTTATATCCCTTGAAAGAAACATTGTTTCACAACCAATCTCGGTAGGTGTCATGTTGGTGTCAAGGGGGTCAAGGGGGGGGGGGGTGCAACACTATGGTCACGTGTTGTGTGAGTCATCGATGACGTCACTAAAAGCAAAAAAGGTGATGAAAAGCAAAAACATTCATATTTCTTAACAGAAACATTTTTTCAAAAACAAACTTGGCAGGTGTCATGTTGGTGTCAAGGGGGGTGCACAGATATGGTCACGTGATATGTGACGTCATCGATGTAGAAAACATTCATATCTCGTGAAAGAAACATGTACAACAACCAAACTTGGTAGGTGTTATGTATGTGTCAAGAGGGCTGCCAAGATGTGGTCAAGTGATGCGTGACGTCATTGATGACGTCAATAAAAGAAAAACTACCCTGACGCCGAAACATCGTATGACAGCTAAAGTTGTTATGTGGGGGGAAGGGGGTTTAACAAATTGGGCGCGTGATTTGTGAGATCGTTGAAATCGTCAAAAACAGAAATATAAAAATATTTAAAATTTCTAAAATTATTAAGCGAAAATGAAGCAAAGATTTGGTTGTTTGGAGCTCCGCTTTTAGGCAATGCCTAAATCTGTATATTATTGTTATACGAGTTATTGTGGGGACTCCGATGTCACTCCATCATTGAATGATCATTGGAACGATTTGTGGTCTTTTCTGTGCTTTTGCAACACAGCAATCTTTAGGTCATCCTGTAAACTTCCGGTACTATAAAAATGGCTTTGGCATCGACCTGTGACCGCTATGATCATTTGTCTGTATAGCCGTAAAATATATATATAAGCTTGTATTTTCAAAAAAGTCTTCCATGTGGGTTTAGCGTGCGCATGCGCCTTCGTCACCGACGTCAATCGATCTTTTACGGTTCAGTCCAATTCAAGTTGTAATTTTGAAAACAAAACAACTAAAATGCCAGCAAAGCTTTTAATTCTCGTTCTTTTAGTACTTGCCGATTCGCGTCTCTGGGTTTTCGCGTTGTTTGTTTGAATTTGTGCTGGAAGAGCGACTAGTAAAAGTGCGACTTTAGTCCGAGAAACATAAAGTATAAGGATCTGTTAGCTGGGACTATGGTCGCAGGGTAATAAGAAAAGAGCCTCTGTCCAAAGGACAAAATAAAAGAGGATAGATTTCCACAAATTATTTTTTCACTATTCTTCCCAATCAACTGAACTAAATATCAAACAAACATATGGACCCCGCTTCTTCATCCAATATCGATTTTTCGCTGGTCTAGAATGTTAATAGCATAAAAATAGCTAAAAGTAGCGTGATCAATTATCGCGGATATTTTATTTTGTTTCCGGAAAGAATATGCTGAAATTTGACATGCTAGCAAAAAGCTTTTCGATCATTACGATACCAATAGTAATAAAAATAACTTTAGTTACTGGTCAACTCAGTGATGGCACGTTAGTCTAGCGGTGCGAACACTGGTCTATGACCGCAGCTACCCGGGTTCGATTCCCACTGAGGGCGCAATTTTTTGTTTGTTTTACTTTTTATGATAATAATTAATTATACTGTTCTTGGTGTGTCATGACATCGAAAAGAAAAAAAAAGGTATAAGGATATTTTTTAGCGGAGCCCCTTAGCGGAGCCCCATTGTCATAGAAAAGTGGTATCGCTATACGATAAAGTTTCCGTGGTCACGATGGGATGCCTGTGTTTTCCGTATGTCCTTTCTCATCTCGTCTCTGATTGGTCGAAAATTGAATGGCGCGAAAATGGGAACGCGCGCGTACTCCTTCAGCCGTCGTTAGGGACTTTAAGAACCGAGAACGCGGCGGGTCTAAGACGCGACCGGAAGTGTTTTTTTCACATTTTGCCCAACAGCGCATGCGCATGAAGTTCTCTCTTCTTGGCGGGAACGCGACGAATCGAGTTTTGAAGTGCTGTAGAAAACCTGAGTATTCAGCGATACTTTTAATAGAAAGGAAGCGTATTCCAAATATTTTTTTATTATGTATGTGAAGTTTATTGCTTTTTCTAGAGGTAGAGGTTTTACAGAAGTCAAGGGAATCGATTTTTGATTAAAAATGAACGTTTTTTTTCTTAGCAGGTGTGTTCAACCATGGCATCAAACGTGCGAGATGCAAAGGACAAACCTTTAAAGTATGTCATCTCATTATCTTTGAATCTATAGTGTATTTTCTACGTTCTTCTGTCATAACTTCTCGTGGATTTCTAAATAACGTAGGCTATACTGTTTAGCTTATTACATAACGGAGCGTAAAATACCCATTTGAAAAGCCATCCTTTTTTTATAAGTAAGATATTTTAAAGTTTAATTAACTTAAGTAAAGTAAATTTTTTATCGGGTTTATTAGACTAATTTTATCGGAAAATAACTTCTATTTATACGTGAATGTACTGATGTTTTGGGTTCTGATTTTGTTGTTTTACCTTGATTCAATTTGTCAATAATTTCATTTTCATACAAATGGAATACATTGGTCTTGTAATGTATTACTTATAAGTAATACACATGGATAATCTCTTACATGTCTGTAAAAAAAGGTTCAAGCATCCATGTTGTCAACACTCATGTGCAACACTGATAGCTTGGACAAAAAAGTTTACACTTTATTTTGCTTTTATTTAATTATCTAAATCTTACCATCATGGCCCACATTAATTAAAAGCTTAATTATGTATTTAGATCTATCTTTATTGTCTTGCAAACTTTGTTTTCATTTTTCTCAGTCATATTTGATTGTGTTTGGAAAGTCACACAAGTTCGCTGTAGGGCTTTTTATTCAATATTTAAACATTCTATCAGGGATATAATGGTGTGCATGTTGCAATAACAATTTTTTTTACACTGCAATGTGATCATGTACTGGTCGACCTCCCACAACATAATGTACTGTAGGGAAGTCCTGTTTACCAACCCCTTCCAGTTCAAAAAATCTTCAACTGGGAGAACGGAAGCGTGGAAAAGCCTTGCTGACACTCTAAATAAGTGTGACACTCCAATGTTTAATGTGGACTCAAGAGCAGTAAGGGATCACTTGGGAAACTTGATTAAGAAGTACAAAAAGCAGATGAGGGCCGAGGAGAGGGCATCAGGTATCGCCCCAGATGAGCCCAGTGAGCTGGACCAATTGATCGAACAGATTATTGAACTGGAAGAAACTACAGTACCAGAGGATAGTCAGCGTCAGGTGAAAGAAAAGGCTGATAAAGCCAAAGCTGAGGATGTCAGACTGACAGCTATGGAAAGGCTGTCACAGACAAAGAAGAGAGATTTCAGAGAGGGTGATGTTGATGTAAAACCTAAGTGACAAAGAAGGAAGGGAGGAGATGCAATTGAGTTTTTGAAAGAGAGAGCTGACAAAAACAGTGAACTTAGAGAAAAGGAGCTCAACATGAAAAAGGAAATGCAACAACAACAACTACAATTGCAGCAAAAGAATACAGAAATGATGCAAGCTATGGTACAGCAACAACAACAACAACAACAACAGCAGCAACAACAACTCCAGCAGCAACAAATGCTCATGATGCAACAGTTCATAGGAGTGATGGGGAAAATGTTGAACAAATAAGTATTTGATATATGACATGAAGAAACTGTATACTTTCCAGTTTTTAAATTTTACAAGAGCATAGTTTAACCTGTTTTACAATAAATGCACTGTATTGTATGAGAAGGTGATATTTAGACATATTTTTTGCAAATTTAATTTATTCATCTAAGTCAAATATCAAGATACAAGAACCTATTTTGAGAAACCTTGGTAGCTTAAATTTCCTTGAATTATAAAAAAAAACTATTTAGGCTAAATTGAAAAATTCAGGTTCTCATGCGCGGGGAACTACTGTACAGTATAGTGTCTATTTGTTCTTGATTTGCACAAAAATGTTATTTTTATTTAAAAACAAAAGTTAAAATTTTTATTATCATACAAGATTATATATCTTTAAATACATTTTGTATAAAACATAATATATTTTACAGGAAATGTGCACCATTATAAAAGTGATGTGCACATTTTTGTTGTATTGTTTTGTTGCCCCACCCATCACTTGTTTAAATAGTTTGTCACTGTACTACCTGCATTATACAAACTCAATTTGATTGTTTATTTTCTTTAGTTGAAATAGTCAACCAGTGTAGGAGGATCAAGTCCAAAATATTCAGAGGTTGTGTTGGAGTAAAGGCATGTTAAGCCATTTCTCAGAAGGGCACAGACCATGTACATCTTTCCAACATGACTGAGTCCAATCTTGAGATTTTTCTTGAAGTCAAGAAATTTGAAATAGTTTATAATGTCAGCAAAAAGCCATTCAACTAAAATACGGACTGTAATCATGGATTCGTTGAAGTCTTGCATTGGCCCATTGAGTACACCCATTCTAAAAGGAGCTTGCAGATGGTTGCGTAGGGGGTATGCTGGATCCTCATAGATGCACATTTCTTGACCAGCTGGAGAAAAAGCATGTTGTGCCAAGCTGTCATACAATCCTGAGATTGCCAACATTCTTGCATCATGCATCCTCCCTTCTAAAAAAAAAAAGAAAAGTTAACATTAGTAAACTGCATACTTATGAATGCATAAATCACCCTTTACCCTCTAAAAACAGAGGATTGGACATCAAACACCCCTGTATCCACCCCTTCCAAAGTTGTTGTAAAAAGGGAGTGGGTGGGTTCTTTGTTTTTCGTGCTGTGTTTTTTTCTAAACTTGATATACCATTCACTGATAAAACATAGGGATAAATATCTCACCTACTGGACCAAATAGTTGGCCGAGCCCATGAGCCCATTGGGCAATGCAACAGACTGGTATTTGAGAGCGTGTACACGCTTGTGTCCGTTGTAAACAACTCTCTGATTCAATCCTGGTCTTGTTATTGGGCGAACTGTCCCATCTACAAAGCCAAAGCAATTATCCAAGGCTGCACCTTTGTTGTGAATTGCATCAGCATATGTTTGCAATGAATTGGGGGACAGGATAAAGTTGTTCCACTCTGTTATACGGTGGTGGTGAGCATTGTAGATCCATTCAGTCACTTTATTGCAAATCATGTTGAGCTCTGGCACTGATCTACCGAATATGGAAATCATGTCTGACAATCTGCAAGGATAAGCAAACCGCTTCAGCACGACACACAGCCCTTCTGTTGCATCACAAACCGTGCCGTTAGCACATGTAAACGTATCAGGCATTTGTAAAGCATCTACGAGCAAAGGAATATCTCTCTTTTGAGATGGTTGCGTAGGGGGTATGCTGGATCCTCATAGATGCACATTTCTTGACCAGCTGGAGAAAAAGCATGTTGTGCCAAGCTGTCATACAATCCTGAGATTGCCAACATTCTTGCATCATGCATCCTCCCTTCTAAAAAAAAAAAGAAAAGTTAACATTAGTAAACTGCGTAAACTGAGTGCCTTGCACTCAGCGGGATCTTTATTTTCCAGACAAAATTCTTCGTAGTCCCAGTGGCAAAAAGGCAGGTTTTGCGGCGTGTATTCTTCGAAAAAGACAGCAAACTCCTCTTTGTCTATAATTCGTTCTTCCAGGGAGAAGAGCAAAGATTCTTGTACAGCTTTAAACGAGTTTTTTGACATTTTTTGAAGCTACCGGAAAAGCAGCTTTTTGTTGACGTAGAGTAGCGGGCGCGTCGCCTGTTGCATCTAAACTTCAAGTTTCCCGCGTTTGAGACGCGGTCCTCGCTCCATGCCTCCGACGGTCCTGGGGTTTTCCACGTCGCTGCGTTTTCGTTTCTTAAAGTCCCTAACAGGGACTGGGAAAATACACAAATACGAACATGGAAAACGGAGCGATTTTGCGAAAAGGAATGGGAACTTAAAAGGCGAGAGCATTCAAGAAGCCCTGGTATCTGATAACTTACAGAACTACGAATTGGAATTGTTGGTTTCGAATGCTGAATGGGAAACCGAAAGACATAAAACTTTAGAAGGACTTGTCGATGAAGTAGCATAGGTTACTAAAATATGGACTCGCCTGAATCTGGCGTGAAGAAGTGTTTTCAGGTAAATACAAATATTTTTACCGGCAGAAATCTTTCGTCCATTCTGTTCGCTGTAGAGATTGCCAAAATAATTCGTACGACAGAATTTGAGTCTTCTGTTCCCTATATTTCTTATTTTATTTTGGATTAAATCAGATTTAAACTTGGCCTAACATGTAAATAACAGAGGAAAATCCTGTATCATGTGAGAAGGTTAAATTAATGACACATTAAATTATTTGAAATTGATTTTACGGCAAACGTTTCTTCAGCCAACGCGCTCCTTTTTTTAATGTCATTGATTAATTGATTCGTATATATGTATAATTGCACCGTGTTCAAAGTTTTTGCACTGAATAACATCTGCACTGCTCTTAGCCAATCAGAATCGAGGAATTTGTGCATGTATATTATTATATAATTAACAATTTTTGTTGTTGTTAAATTTTACTCGATGTAAATTGTGCAGTTTGGCATTTTCCCTGCAAGCAATACAACAATTTTGAAATAAATCAAAGTTGTGGTAGTTTCGCAATATGTATAAATAAATGCCCCTGCATATCTAACTGTCAACGGCTGTACTTTATAGATACGAACAATATGTGATATGTTGGGCTCCGCTATAGGTATTGCCTTAATATATCTAGTATGTATACTCTCAGCATCTTGGGTGTATTCAGGCTTTGTTCACTATCCTGTATATCTTTTATGCACACAAGAACATAAATAGGAAAATACATTTACATTCACGAGTTTGCTTAAAGAGCCTTTGATTGGGCTTTAGATTGGGGGAGGGGCGAACCAACCAGAAAAAAATAAACTTAGCAGACCTACCCCCTGATTAATAATGACCTTTTTCCTTATACCTTTGACACCTATCATGCAACGACTTTGATTTTATATCCTTTTTTATTTGTTATCGCTTTTTTTCACTTTTGGATCAATAGACCTCGCGGTTAGATATACAATACTTGTTAGGCCTTTATTTTACCCCAAAGGGAGGCTTAAATGACCATATCTTGGCGGGAATGCAATGAAGTATTAAATAACTTTTATAAACTGTTGCTGTCTCGTGTGTGGTGTTGTTTACTTGCTTTTGGCGGGAAAAAGAGAGGCGCACGCAAGGCCGTTTGAGCCGTAAAACCACAGTCCTCCCAAGTATTATAATTTAACTGCGAAAACGTCTATTATTATCGCTTGTTACACTTTCATATGGCGGACCAATGCTTTAACGCCCTCCAGTGTCTCATGGCCTGTGGGAATGATTTGATCCTCCGGTAACAAGAAACCGTAGCTTCCGGTGTCTCTAAGCTCCACGGAGAACGAGTACATTACGCGTAGTTTACCATAGACCCAGTCCTCGCAGCCACCCGCAGCAGGATCTACGTGCAGAACGGCAAAATGCGTAAGGGTAGTATTATATGACAGTATGAAAGCACAGAAAGGGCGGGATCTACGTAACATAACGGCATAATGCGTAAGGGTAGTATTCTATGACAGTATGTAAGCACAGAAAGGGCGGGGTCTACGTAGCATAACGGCGTAATGCGTAAGGGTAGTATTATATGACAGTATGTAAGCACAGAAAGGGCGAGATCTACTTGCAGAACGGCATAATGTGTAAGGGTAGTATTATATGACAGTATGAAAGCACAGAAAGGGCGGGATCTACGTTACATAACGGCATAATGCGTAAGGGTAGTATTCTATGACAGTATGTAAGCACAGAAAGGGCGGGGTCTACGTAGCATAACGGCGTAATGCGTAAGGGTAGTATTATATGACAGTATGTAAGCACAGAAAGGGCGAGATCTACTTGCAGAACGGCATAATGTGTAAGGGTAGTATTATATGACAGTATGTAAGCACAGAAAGGGCGGGGTCTACGTGCAAAACGGTATAATGTGTAAGGGTAGTATTATATGACAGTATGTAAGCACAGAATGGGCGGGATCTACGTAACATAACGGCATAATGCGTAAGGGTAGTATTATATGACAGTATGTAAGCACATAATGGGCGGGATCTACGTAGCATAACGGCATAATGTGTAAGGGTAGTATTATATGACAGTATGTAAGCACAGAATGGGCGGGATCTACGTAGCATAACGGCATAATGCGTAAGGGTAGTATTATATGACAGTATGTAAGCACAGAAAGGGCGGGATCTACGTAACATAACGGCATAATGCGTAAGGGTAGTATTATATGACAGTATGTAAGCACAGAAAGGACGAGATCTAGTTAGTAGTTCGTTATGGTGATTTATGTGGATTGTGGTTTGTTTCTCTGTGGAGAAAGAAGAGCTAGCCTTCGAATAAGTATTACTTACACAGAATCTTAGCGGAGGACCCGTATGTGTACCTCGTGTTGTAGCCCGCCCTCCTTATCCCATATACAGCAGCTTTTGCGGCTTGTTTCTACAAATACACACTTTATTAGTGGGATTCAGTGGCTGGACTCGGTGTTTCACTTCTATTTCTTCATAATGTAGTTTTGAGTTTTTATATGTACTTTAAAACAAGTACCTGTTCGTCGTAGTGTTTGGGAAGAACAGAGCTGGTGTAGCCCCAGGGAGTGAACCACATCTGAGAGTAGGCGTGCATGTCGATAAACCCCTTGAGGTTACTCACGCTCTGCAAGTAATCCCTATGGGCATAATCATAATCGCCATCTTCAGTATTATCATCATCAACAACCTCATAATCATCAACATTTTCATCAACAATATCATAACAACCACCGTAACCATTTTCAGATTACCCAAGCTCTTCTTGTAGTGGTCATGGGCATCACCATCACCATACCATCATCATCATTATCATTATCATCATCATCATCATCATTATCATCATCATCATTATCATCATCATCACTATCATCATCAACATAACCACTTGATCCTCTATAACAAGACAATACTACGTCACTACATTATCTTAATTCATCATTCACCCTTGCCTCTTGCTTGAAATCCTTCTTGTTACCTGATATTTTTTGTTTCAGCCTCTGAAAAGGGATGGGGCCCCCTGTACACTGAATTTTGACCATCACCACTCGTTCCAGCTCCTGAACAAAATCTCACAGTCAGCACAAACTAGACCCCCTTCCTTTTAGTTAAACCTTTATCCAGAGAGAGGAGAACATGTTCTGAATATGATTAAGTTCTGGGCACAAAAACGTTATATTAGTAGATAAATACATCTCAGTTTTGGGTAATATACCGAGTAGAGCTTCTTTCAATTCATAGAGAGGCAGTTACATACTCGTGCCTAACAGAATATACAAAAATCATCATCTTGTCGTGGAAAATTCATCGAAAATTTTGTTTAACACACTGACCCCTCAACCGGCCTGTACCCACAAACCCAAAAATTCAAGAATGCGAAATAAACGCAACAAGATGAAGATACTCAGGCATCAGTCTAAGGGCTAAATGGTTTTAAAGATATGCATCCATCCAAGGTGATATCAACTACTCTTTAGCCAAATAACAGCTAAGGTTCTTTGACAAATTAGAAAATACAACGAGGAAAAACAGTAGAATCTACCCTCTCAACAAAAAGCTAAATTAAATCCCCAAAGCCAAACAAATCAATTCCAGGTCATACAGACCCAAAATAGAGGTGTAAACAATGTTGGAATCAATTTGGTTTCAGAAAAGACAGCATTTATGAGAGCTGTGGTGATACATTGATAGCTGTGGTGAGAATTTTTTCTTCTCATCCAGGCAAAGCCAAACAAGAAAACATTCCCATGAATCCACCTTTGCTTGCAAATAACCATAAGTACAGCCCCAATAGACTTAAAGATGTCCTAAGGCACTCTCCCAATATGCTAATAGCTGTATTTTTTTATGAAAAATACAAGCAACCATCAACTTGTACTCACATATTAGCATTAGAGATGGGACCGCAAAACATCTTTGGAAAGCTAGGATACCACTGACTAGGTGCAGCGGTGTTTGAATTTGACGGGCTGTAGAAAACTCAGAATAGAGGGGGGGAGGCATCTGTTTTCAGTGTGTTTGTAAATTTAGCAAAAAATAACCAGGATTCAATGGGTTAAGTGTATTCGTCTCGCTGTCATCCTACTATGGTAGGATGTTCATAGTACTGTCGTCATTCATCGATTGGTTAAAAATTATGCTACTACCGTAGCATAGTCATGCTAGATTACCTCCCCACATATAGTCCCAGTTTCTATTCAGGTCTGTTCCATAGTCAGCATTATTTGGATTGCGGTTCTTTCGCCAGAGTCGATTCTACATTAAAAAAAGAAGAAAGAGGCATAAATTATTTCCCCATTTTAGCTGCATTCTTTGTTCTGCTAACCGTGTTCCCTAACCCTAACCCTGGATACCCGAGGCCTATCCCTCTACCCCACGTGTCCATGTTCCCCTTGTCCCTCTACCCCACGTGTCCATGTTCTCCTTGTCCCTCTATTCCACATGTCCATGTTCCCCCCGTCCCTCTACCCCACGTGTTCATGTTCCCCCCGTCCCTCTACCCCACGTGTCCATGTTCCCCTTGTCCCTCTACCCCACGTGTCCATATTCCCCTTGTCCCTCTACCCCACGTGTCCATGTTCCCCTTGTCCATCTACCCACGTGTCCATGTTCTCCTTGTCCCTCTAACCACGTGTCCATGTTCCCCTTGTCCCTCTACCCACGTGTCCATGTTCCCCTTGTCCCTCTACCCCACGTGTCCATATTCCCCTTGTCCCTCTACCCCACGTGTCCATATTCCCCTTGTCCCTCTACCCCACGTGTCCATGTTCCCCCCGTCCCTCTACCCCACGTGTCCATGTTCTCCTTGTCCCTCTAACCACGTGTCCATGTTCCCCTTGTCCCTCTACCCCACGTGTCCATGTTCCCCTTGTCCATCTACCCACGTGTCCATGTTCCCCTTGTCCTTCTACCCACGTGTCCATGTTCCTCTTGTCCCTCTATTCCACGTGTCCATGTTACCCTTGTCCCTTTACCCCACGTGTCCATATTCCCCTTGTCCCTCTACCCCACGTGTCCATATTCCCCTTGTCCCTCTACCCACGTGCCCATGTTCCCCTTGTCCCTCTACCCACGCGTCCATGTTCCCCCTGTCCCCCTGCCCACGTGTCCATGTTCCCCTTGTCCCTCTACCCCACGTGTCCATGTTCTCCTTGTCCCTCTATTCCACATGTCCATGTCCCAACCGTCCCTCTACCCACGTGTCCATGTTCCCCCCGTCCCTCTACCCCACGTGTTCATGTTCCCCTTGTCCCTTTACCCCACGTGTCCATGTTCTCCTTGTCCCTCTACCCCACGCGTCCATGTTCCCCTTGTCCCTTTACCCCACGCGTCCATGTTCCCCTTGTCCCTCTACCCCACGATTCCATGTTCCCCCCGTCCCTCTACCCCACGTGTCCATGTTCCCCCCGTCCCTCTACCCCACGTGTCCATGTTCCCCCCGTCCCTCTACCCCACGTGTCCATGTTCCCCTTGTCCCTCTACCCCACGTGTCCATGTTCCCCTTGTCCCTCTACCCCACGAGTCCATGTTCCCCCCGTCCCTCTACCCCACGTGTCCATGTTCACCCCGTCCCTCTACCCCACGTGTCGGTGTAGCCCCCACTTGTTCATATCCCTATCTTTACCCCTTTTGTCCACGTGTACTCGTATCCGTCCGGATTGACTACTGGGAGAATAACGAAGTCCATTTTGTCTAACATGCTGGTTATACCCGAGTCTTTACCGTACTTTGTCACCATCTGAAAAAAAAGCGATCACACATTCTCGTTGGAACTCAAACTGTAACTAGCATACCAAGAACGTCATACCTTGTTTATAGCGTACATGCGTGTCGTCATACTTTGTCTATGGCTTACATCTGTGATGTCATACCTTGTCTATAGCTTACATTTGTGACGCCATACCTGTTATAAGGTTAAATGCATGATGTCATACCTGATCTGTGGCGTACATGCGTGACATCTTACCTTTCTATGACGTAAATGTGTGACGATATACCTTGTTTTTGGTGTACTTGTGTGAAGTCATTTCTGGTCTATAGCGTACATGTGTGACGTCAACCCTGGTCTATGGCGTACCTGTGTGACGTCATATCTGGTCTATGGCGTACATGTGTGACGTCATATCTGGTCTATGGCATACATATGTTAAGTCATACCTGGTCTATGGCGTACATGCATGTTGCAGGAGAGATCCACTCACGCGCGTGAATTCCACATTGCCAGTAGAATACTGGCTTGTTGGGCTTGTAAGCTCCTTTCACCTGAAACAAGGAAGACGGCACAAGACAGGTAAGAGCTTGAAAGCTCCATTCACCTTGTATAGAGCCTCGATCTAACGGAAATGACAGCCGAGGGTTGTGATCAAACAACATTTCGTTCTTTCAGGTACTGTTTGCTATTGGGTAGGTGCTATTTGTTATTGGGTAGGTACTATTTGCTATTAGATAGGTACTTTTACTATTGGGTAGGTACTATTTGCTATTGGGTAGGTACTATTTGTTTGGTAGGTAGGTACTATTTGCTATTGGGTAGGTGCTATTTGCTATTGGATAGGTACTATTTACTATTGGGTAGGTACTATTTGCTATTGGGTAGGTGCTATTTGCTATTGGGTAGGTACTATTCGCTATTGGGTAGGTACTATTTGCTATTGGGTAGGTACTATTTACTATTGGGTAGGTACTATTTGCTATTGGGTAGGTGCTATTTGCTATTGGGTAGGTGCTATTTGCTATTGGGTAGGTACTATTTGCTATTGGGTAGGTGCTATTTGCTATTGGGTAGGTACTATTTGCTATTGGGTAGGTACTATTTGCTATTGGGTAGGTGCTATTTGCTATTGGGTAGGTGCTATTTGCTATTGGGTAGGTACTATTTGCTATTGGGTAGGTGCTATTTGCTATTGGGTAGGTACTATTTGCTATTGGGTAGGTACTATTTGCTATTGGGTAGGTACTATTTGCTATTGGATAGGCGCTTTTGCTATTGGGTAGGTGCTCTACATCTACATCTACATTGTTAATCCACAAAGGGGTTACCATCACTGTGGATATAAATTAATTGTATAAATAAATACATTAATTAATTAATTAACTAAAATAAATAAAAATAAATAAATAAATAAATTAAAAAATAAAAATAAAAAAAATAAAAAAAAATAAAAAAATAAAAAATAAAAAACATAAAATAAAATAATAATAGAAATAATAATAATAATAAATAAAAAATAAATAATACTACAAATAATAATAAGGCAGAATAAAAATAATAATAAGGCAGAATAAAAAAAAGATTAAATAAAGTAAAAAGATAAAAATCGTTTAAACAGCATTATTGGTATTAATATAATTTTATTGATTTAATTTTATTTTATTCGTTCTCTAAAAATATCTGCACTAGTGGAATCCAGGGTAAGGCGGGGCAGCTTGTTCCATTCTTTTATTGTCCTACAGAAAAACGAGTTCTTATAAGCTTCTGTTCTTGGACATAACTCAATAAATTTATCTGGATGAGAGCTGCGTAATTGGCGGGTGCGTCTATCAATATTGTCTGGTATCTCAAGTGCTGATTTTTTGTTAACAGCCTTGTAAAATAATGTAAGCCTGGCATCCTGGCGCCTTTTAGAGAGAGGGGGCCACTCCAAATCGTTTAGGATGTTTGTGACTGTGCCAGGAGTCCTATCCCAGCAACTTTTAACAAAACGACCCGCCCTCCTTTGAACCTTCTCAATCTGTTTGACGTGTTTCTTCAACCATGGATCCCAGGCAGAGCTGGCATACTCTAAGTGTGGAAGAACGAGCGATTTATAAGCAGCTTCCTTAATGTTCTCTGGGCAGTTGCTTAGGTTGCGCCTAAGAAAACCTAAGGTCTGGTTGGCTTTGGACACTTTGTTGTTTATATGCCAGCTCCAGTCAAGTGTGTTCGAGAGCTCGACGCCTAGGTATGGATGGTATTCAACTGGTTTAAGGATGTGGTTCATCAATGTGTAGTTAAATACTATAGGTTCCCTATTTCTCGTGACTCTCATGACAAAACAATTTGGTGGGTTAAAGGACATGAGCCATTTCTCTGCCCATTTCTCGATGGAGGTAAGATCAGACTGGAGCTGATGTGCATCAAAAGTTGCCTCGATGACACTGTATAAAAGAGTATCATCAGCAAACAGTCTTATGGTAGAAGATTTACAATCATTGCCGATGTCATTTATGTAGAGTAAAAACATCAGTGGGCCGAGAACGGTCCCCTGCGGCACACCAGATGACACACTTATAGGGGCAGATGAGACTCCATCAACAAGAACGGATTGTTCCCTATGTGTTAACCAGGTTGTAAGCCAGGTCTTTAGGAGACCCCGAATTCCATAAAAATCGAGCTTGGAAATAAGCCGCTGGTGGGGAACAATATCAAAGGCTTTACTAAAATCCATGATGGTCAGATCAGTTTGTCTGCCGAGATCTAGAGCTTTCCCCACATCCTCTAGGGTGGTTATTAATTGCGTTTCACAGGAAAAGAACCTGCGAAAACCATGTTGGAACTTGACGAGGATATTATGGGTATCAAGATGATTCATTATGTCATGGAAAATAATGTGCTCAAGTATTTTACAAGGTACAGCAGTCAGTGAAATAGGACGGTAGTTGGAAGGGATATTCTTATTTCCCTTTTTGAACACTGGGGTCACATTTGCACTGAGCCAGTCATTCGGGAGAGTACCGGTCTCTAAAGATTGCGTGAACAAGAACGTCAGAGCTGGGGCGATTTCATGGGCAGCTTCTTGTAAATTTTTACAGGGGATTAAATCAGGGCCATTAGCTTTCTTCGGGTTAACATTTTGAAGTAGTTTGATAACACCGTCTATAGATATTAAAGTAGACGCTATAGTCGGATAAGGACTTGGTCCAAGTGTAGGTATAGAACTATTATTTTCATGAGTAAAAACGGACTGGAAGTGTGAACTCAGAGCACGTGCCTTACCAAGACTGTCACTGACTAATTCACCCTTATCATCGCGTAGGGGAGCAACACCAACATCATGGGTCTTTTTGGACTTGATATAAGTCCAGAACCGTTTGGTTATGGTATGGTTCGCTGTTTCACTACCCTCTGGGACTGTTAAGAGCTGGGACACATACTCGCTGTGTGCCTTAGCGAGATTTTTCTTTACGAGTTTACGCAAGTCTTTAATTTTTTTCCAGGCAGCATGGTTGTTACAGTGTTTGGCATGGTTATATAGACGTTGCTTTTTTCGGATTAACCTTTTAATGGAACTAGTGATCCATGGCAAGTTCCATCTACCACTGATGTTTTTTTGTGGGATATGTTTTTTCATGATCTCAGTGATTGTGGTTTTAAAGAAATCATAGTTTTAATTGATCAATTTATGATAGGCCTCATTGTTGAAGTAATTATCAAGATGTTTTTTAAGGTCAGTTTTCACTGCACCCATATTACCTTTCCTAAATACAAAGACTTTACGAGGCTTTTTCTTGTTGAAGGAGGGCTTCAAGTTTAGATCAAATAACACCAGATCATGATCACTCATGCCGGGCTCAACCACTAGGTCTAATACCATCTCTGGGCAAGTGGTGAGAACAAGATCGAGGGTGTTCTCCCCTCTAGTTGGCTCCATAACATGTTGAGTCAGTGAGTGGTCGTTCACAATGTCCAAAAACTTGTGGTTTACTTCAAGCCCATAAGTAGGATTAGGTCTTACAGCGTAGTTATCATCTTCCCATGATATACTAGGCAGGTTCAGGTCACCGGTAATGAGGATGTTTGGAATTGGATTTTTAACCAGCTTGCATAATGCACCATCGAGAGCTACAAGGGGGTCAACATTTGAGTCTGGGGTCCTATAGACTGAGCCAACAAAAAGTGATTTGCTTCCTGCAATATTTATCTTTGACCAGATGCCTTCATAATTACCATCCATTTGCTCCTCGTGAGTCACCACAAGATGGTTGGAGAAAGCAGACAACACCCCTCCACCAAATTCGTTTCTATCCTTACAAAAAGTGGTGTAACCTTTCTCCAGAATTTCAGCCGAAAAGACAGTGTCATTAATGTGGGTCTCATTTACATTAACAATATCAGGTTTGTAGTTGTCAATCAGGCTTTGAAATTCAAGGCGTTTATCTTTACCCTTTAAGCTACAAGCATTCAGTGTTAACACTCTCAATTTGTGGGGGTCTTTCATTTTATTTGATGCAGGAGATCTTTGCCTGGGGGAGGATGTTAGTGGCTGGGGCGATTCTGAGCCGGATGATTGTACTGATGTTGATAAAGATAAATAATATGTCAGGACCACTTGATGACTTTTTGAAATTGGCCACATCACAGGCACAGCAGATCCAAGAACAAGAACTGTTAGCAAGTGTATTGTAACTTTCATTGCTTATTGAGCAGCATTTTGTGTGATACCATGCATCGCAGTAGTCGCACTGAATACCCTTCTGGTTGCATTTAACTGGTTTTGAGCATGCTCCACAGGGATACCGGTAGGTGGGACCGGGATTGAGAGGGATGTCCCCACTAAGAATGAGTAGGCGAAAGGCGAGTAAGCTTGGGTTACTCCTTGGAGCGATCAATTTTCTACGATTGGGATGAATATTGTTCATGAAAATTTTAACTTTGTCCAGGCTCATTTCGAAAAGTGCTGGTGAAATGAAGGGTCTGGCCTTAGACTCAATTAGTGGGCTCTGCCACCGTAATAAGAAATTCTGGAGATGTAGAGCAAATAGGAGTACTATCAAGGGGGCCATGAGGTGGCCTGCCATTATGCCAGATATAATTATTATATATATATTTTTTGAAAAAGAATTACAGAAATAGTATTGTAGGTTATTTTCCGGTTATTCCGGTTAAATAATTGTTTGATTGTATATAATTATTTGATTAGTTTCCCTTTCTTTTATTTAACTAGATCAATTAATTATTAATAATCAATAATCAAGGTAAAATTAAGTAGAATAAAATAGTTAAAAGACTACAATGAAAATCAGAAAAATATGCAAATCCTTCGCAGAATTTACAGGCGACTGATTTCGGAGCTGAATAAATTATTGTTTGTAAGTGAAGAATTATCCAAAATATCACTTAAGCTTATGGTGAAAACACAAAGTACAGTTTCAAACACAAGAAAACTAAGCCGGAAAAACAGGAGACAACGTGGGAAGTCAGTTTTTGTCGTAGGACAAAACGGCGGACAAAACAGTGTGACAGAGTCACAACAGTAAAAATATAGAAATGGCGGGAAAGACTCACGAAGTGCAACCAGTTTAGTCAAGAAAGGCTACAGGAGAAACCTTATGGCAAAAGAAAACCCTCTTGTATTACCTTATGACCCTTCGCCTGTGATATTTGTGACACTCATGTGACTTCAATGATGCAACGCTGCATTCAAGAAATCCAAAAAAATTCAATTTTCAATACGCGAATTTCTGCCTTAAAATAAACTAATATTGCTATTCTTCAACTCTTCTATATAGTCAGTAAATGAGAATGAATGTTGTAATGGTTTGATGTCTGGCGAAATACCTTGAAGGCTCCACAACTCTCCACCTCGTGCTAACAGTCAGCAGTTCACATTTATGTATACATTTATGTATGGCAGCATAAAGCTTTACGGCTAAGCTGGAGATTTCGGCCCCAACACCGCTATCTAGCAAACTGTACAACACAAAGGAACCTGAGGTACCCGCGCATTAATGGGGAGGCAATAACCAGGATCCCAGCCCTGTCTTAGTCCTCTTAGTCCTATTTGCTATTGGGTAAGTGCTATTTGCTATTGGATAGTACCAACCCAATACCTAACCTATAGCAAAAGTACCTATCCAATAGCAAATAGCACCTACCCAATAGCAAATAGCACCTACCCAATAGCAAATAGCACCTACCCAATAGCAAAAGTACCTATCCAATAGCAAATAGCACCTACCCAATAGCAAAAGTACCTATCCAATAGCAAAAGTACCTATCCAATAGCAAATAGCACCTACCCAATAGCAAAAGTACCAACCCAATACCTAACCTATAGCAAAAGTACCTAATTGCTATTGGGTAGGTACTATTTGCTATTGGGTAGGTACTATTTGCTATTGGATAGGTACTTTTGCTATTGGGTTTAGTTTAGTTTAGTTTATTGTTTTGTCACTTAATACATTTTTTAAATAAAGATAATTATAATAATTTACATAGTGTGACAAGGAGGACCGTAAGAAACCGCAAGGCTTATACGAGACGGACCTCCTAAATCTTAACAGAAAATACATATTTGATAGTTCGGACAGTCAGATTAATCATATAAATATTTGGTAGGAGAGCTTTCATATTTTTTTTTCATACTTATATAAAAAAACACACACACACAAACACAAATCGAGAAAGAAAAAAAATTAAGAGTTAATAAGAGAAGTCTTTAACTTATTACAAAAAGAGTTAAGTGTTTTGGCAGACTGAATATCAGAAGACAATGAATTGAAATATTTAGGTCCCTGATGTCTTAACGCAAACTTATGTATATTTGTTCTAAACTTTGAAATATGGAACAAGTTAGAGCTTCTCGTGTAATAATCGTGAATTTGAGAGTTCAATTGAAATATCCTGTTAAATGTTTGGGGAAGTAACCTATTTTTAAATTGATACATTAACTTACCTATTTGAAATAAAAATAAATAATTGAATTTCAATATGTTTAGATTCCTATATATCGGATCAGTGTGTGCATCATAGGATGCTCCGACAATTATACGTATTGCTCGTTTTTGGAGCATAAGAATACGATTTAAATTAGATGGATAAGTGGATCCCCAAACACTAACACAGTATTGCAAGTATGGATATAACAAAGAATAATACAACGTCAATAGTGATTGCTTTGAAAGGCAAAAACTTGCTTTATACATAATTCCTACAGCTTTTGAAACCTTACGCGCGACATTGGTAATATATGGTAACCATGTCAAGTGTTCGTCAAGAATAACACCTAAAAATACTGTTTCTTTGACTCGCTTTATATTCTGACCACCTAAGGTGACCTTTATATCAAGGTTTTGCCTTTTTTGCCGTGGCCTAAAGATAATATATTTTGATTTTTTTATAAGAGAGAGAGTTTATGGCTCACATGAACTCTATACATAGAACTATAAAATTTACGTTTGAGTGGTCCACTAGTCAGGTAAATTTTTTGGATGTTTCACTTACTCTTAGGGATGGGTTAATATCTACAGATTTGTATAGTAAGCCTACTGATAAGCATCAATATCTTTTTCATACGTCCTGTCATCCGTCTGCTTGTAAGAAAGGCATTCCTTTTGGACAGGCACTACGTATTCGTAGGATATGTTCGGAAGACTCTTCTTTCGAAAAGAGGGTATTAGAGTTACAAGGTTATTTAGTTGATAGGGGTTATGACAGCAGGTTTGTGGGGAGGGAAGTTGACCGGGTTAGACGTATTCCTAGGAACGACACATTGAAAGACAGGCGTAAAGGTAAGAATGATCGTGTACCTTTTGTAGTCACTTTTCATCCAGATTTACCTGATTTACCTGGTATTCTTTGTAATTTACAGCCAGTTCTAGAGTCTTCTAGTAGATGTAGGGGTGCTATTGGTAGGGTACCTATGGTGGCTTATAGGAAACCTAGGAGTTTAAAGGATATGTTGGTGCACTCCTCTCTTAAAGAGGATAGTACTCAGGTTAGAGGTTGTGGTAAGTGTGGCGGTAAAAGGTGTAGGGTGTGTAACTTTCTTAAGACAGGGCGGGAGTTTCGCAGTACAGTTACTAATAAGAAATATGTCATTAATTTTGACTTGGACTGTAACTCAGATTTTGTTGTTTATCTAATTACTTGATCTATGTGTAGCAAGCAATACATAGGGTCTACTATCAGTAGTTTTAGGAAGCGTTTTAATAATCATAAAAGTAGGTTAAATAAGCACCCTAGTTTACCGGTTAGTGAAAAAGTTAAGGATGACCTTATCTATCAACATTTTCATTGCGACAATCATTTAGGTCTTAATAATGTTATGGTACAACTTATAGATAAGTGTAACTCTGAGGCTCAGCTTAGGGAAAGGGAAGGCCAGTGGGCTTATCGGCTTAGGTCTATCTACCCGCGGGGTCTTAATAGTGATGACTTTTTTTGTAGTAGGAACCCACGTAGAGATGTGTAAATTCTTTTTATCCATAGCGCGCGCTATTCTAGAAAATGCGCGTTTTTGTCAGTTGTAATTTTTTTACGTCTCGCGCCACTATTCTGATGTAAATAAGCTTGTAACGATTCACCTTCTTCAGTCTGCCCTGAAGAAGTCTTATTAAAGACGAAAATTTGGCAGAGTCGATTTCCAGTTTTTGTGTATTGATTTTTTTATATTTATAGATAACTTGTTTGCACAAAACCAATCTGTTAATTTGGTAAGTTCATTATTGATTGCGAGACATAATGAGTCTAAGTTTTTATGGGAGAAAAATATACTTGTATCATCAGCAAATAAAAGTATGTCTAAGGCGGTTGAAACGCTACATATATCATTGATATAAATCAGAAAGAGAAGCGGCCCGAGCACGCTGCCTTGTGGGACACCGCACTTCACTAATTTACGACAAGAAGAAACGCCATTAAAATTTACAAACTGCTCTCTATCTGAAAGATAACTTTCAAACCATTTGAGAGGAGTTCCACGTATTCCATAGTTATGCGATTTCGCTAGTAAAATGCCATGATTGACCGTGTCAAACGCCTTTGACAGATCAATAAAAACGCCTAGAGTATATTTTTTATAATCAATAGCACTAGATAGAGTATCGTATAAATGAAGAAGTGCAAGAACTGTCGAATGGTTCTTTCTAAAACCATATTGGTTATTTGATAGAATATCATATTTAATCAGGAAATTATATAACCGTTTATATACAACTTTCTCGAAAAATTTCGAAAAAACTGGTAAGACGGACACAGGTCTATAGTTTGCATAAAAAGCCTGATCACCAGTCTTAAACAGTGGTAAAACGCCTGCCACTTTTAACTTCTTTGGGACTATACCAGACCGAGTAGATAAATTAATAATATCAGCTATTGGTTTGGAAATTATATCAATATTTGGCTTTATAATATCAATGTGAATATTATCAAACCCAGCAGCTGTGCCAGGACGAAGGCTTGAGCAGATCTCAATGATTTCTTGGTGATCAGTATCAGAAAAAAATATTGAATTAAGAATATCATTGTTCAGAAAACTAGAGAAACATTTATCAGAAGATGGTACTTTTTCCGCTAAAGAGGGACCAAGATTTGTGAAATAATCACAAAAACCATTTGCAATCTCCATCGGATCGCTGACTTCACGGCCGGCAACCTTAAATGTAGAAGGCAAACGTGAATTACTTTGACGACGATTAATAACTTCATTAAGAATTCTCCACGTTTTTTTAACGTCGGATTTGTATTCGGATAGTTTTTTGTCATAATAATCACGCTTTGCTATTTTAAGTATGTGATTAAGCTTATTTCTAAACTTCTTATATTGATGTTCGTGACGTAATGTTGGAGAGCATAAGAATTGTCTATATAAGTTATTTTTTTTTCTTGATTGATCTCAGGAGACCTTTAGTTAACCAAGGCGTCCTTGTAATGCTTTTCTTTGTTTTTACTTTTTTTAATGGAAAACAATTGTTATAAATCGTCGTAAACGTATCTAAGAAATTGCTATAAGCACTACAAGGATCATCATCAGGGATATGATCCCAACTGTGCATTTCTAGTTCAGATCTAAATTTCGCCTTGCTGGTGGCGGATTTTTCTCTATAAAATGTCCATTGTTTGTGATCAACAACATTAATATTTTCTGAAAGTAAAGTAAAAACTGGTAAGTGATCAGATACATCCGAAAACAATACCCCGCTTTTACTGAAACTATCGTGGTCGTTAATGAAGATATTGTCAAGAAGTGTAGCGGTATGAGAAGTTATTCTTGTTGGGCGCGTTATCAAAGGAAAAAACATTTTAGAATACATTATGTCCAAAAATTCAGCAGTTAAACGATGGGTATCATGCTTCATTAGGTCCAAATTCCAATCGGCCATTAATATACACAACTTGTTATTTTTAGAGATGGCTAAAAGAATTTGATCTAGTTCATCACAAAATTCTTGTACGTCTTTTTCTGGCGGTCTATAGACAACGCCAACAATAATGTTTCTTTCCTTTTGACGAGTTATTTCAACAAATAAGGATTCCGCGCAGGTATCAGAAAAGCATATTTCCGGGCGGCATTTAAACTCGAATTCCTGTTTTAGATACAAGCCAACAC
Source organism: Nematostella vectensis (assembly GCF_932526225.1). NCBI lineage: Eukaryota > Metazoa > Cnidaria > Anthozoa > Actiniaria > Edwardsiidae > Nematostella > Nematostella vectensis. The sequence continues at coordinate 20,585,818 of NC_064034.1, read as the reverse complement.
CTCCCCCAGTTCTGCCTTTGCGTGGTTCATGAACATAATTGTAGCCTGGAATGTCACAAGAATGACAAACATTTTTTAGCCAAGTCTCACTAATTCCTATCATTGAGAAAGTTAAATTCAGTGTTGACAGTAAATTGGTTACCTTATCAAAATTACCGGACAAACTTCGGGTATTCAAATGTAAAATAGACAACCCCTTTTCCGTCTTACTATTCACTAATTCGTTAAATTGATCCTCGATGTAGTAGTCACATGAAAACGACGAATAGAAATTTGCATCGGGATCATTATTAACGCATAAGCTAAGTTGCTTGTTTGTTTCAGAAAGTAAGGGGTTGAATTTAAGATAGGTGGGTAGGTGCTATTTGCTATCAAGTAGGTACTTTTGCTATAGGTAAGGTATTGGATAGGTACTATTTAATATTGGTAGGTACTATTGGGTTTTGAAAAGACGAGCATACCTTTATTGCTCGCAAATAGCGCCCTTGGTATGTTCGTCGACGCCCGATAGTAAGGACTTGAGCATTTCCATACTTTGATTCTAGGCTTTTCAGCTTGTCGTTAATCTGTCAGGAAAGGCGAAACAGAACAATCATTTCATTCTTGATAAGAAAAATAAAGCAAGTATGAGAGAACGAAAGGGGGAAACAAAACGTGCTTGTGTAATATGAATGGGTCGTATCAGCAGTGGATCCAGTCTTGCCCCCCTTCAAGATGACCTTTTTTTTACCTCGCTAAGTCTGTTGTAATCTGTGTGTGAGAAAGATGCCGCGCGCTTCACGCGTCTACTCTCGAACTGCTCCACCAGTTTATGCACATCCGGGATATTGACAGTGAATGGGATTCCCTTGTCACTCATCTGACGCGAGACGGTGTTGAAGTCTTTCTCTGGGATCATTATATCAACAGGTTTGCCGACATGGCTTACATGGGTCCAAAAGTCAAACTGCAAGAAATAAAATTACCTAAACTTAAAGGAAAACGAAATTTTTTTTTGGAAAAATCAAATCGCAGAGTCGCACAAAGCATCCATTTTCATCGGCTGATTGACCTGATTCAAACAAGTAATAGAGAAATCTCAATAAAATCTAGAACTCAGTTGTTTGGGGTTGTTCTGGAAAATAACCTGCCAAATTCATTCAAGAAAATATTGTAAAATAAGATATGTATTGTGAATCGTTTGCCCCAAAAAGAAATAGCACGATTTGCAAGATCCCCCCCTAATCACAATACCGCAATTAGGCGACTATTCATAAATTACAAAGCAACCTGTGCAGGATTCATGTAAGACGTTAGGCAAATAGTCTCACATATAAATCCTGCTAGCGGCGCAGTAGCTTTAAACAAAAAACCTCTACGCCCAGTTGCCGCCTGTCGTCAGGAAACGTGTTTCTTCAAGTCCCCTATTTTTCCCGCTCTCTCACCTTGTCGGTGGACTCTAAGTCCCGGATGACACGCATGTGCTCGTGGTTCTTAGGAATCACACGAATCACTTTGTCACTAGAAAACAATATGATATATTATCAGACTTCTATGGAACTGCCTCAATTGCATCGCGCCTTTATAACTAGGACCTTTCAAACCATGGATTCGGGTCATGTACAGTACAAGCTAACAGGAGATTTCACCACATTGGATTGGTGCACCACAGACAAAGAGCGAGAAAACAATGAGGTGATCTAGCCAATCCTGTTAGGCCTACGAGCGGACATCTGCACTTCTCGTGGATTCTCGCATTTCCGGTAGCAAAATAAGATGGTCTGAAACACATCACGTGACTTTTTGAACGGCAAACTCACGCCAACATAAACACAGAAATGGCTGGGCCCGTCACGTCAAAAAGCGACAACAACTAAAATGTTTTAATGGAAATAAGCACTTTCCTGACAAAGAAACACTCTGGCTGATCCGTAAGCCCTGAAAAAGTTGCTTTTTTTCAGTTGTTTTTGTTATTTTGCCGCCAAAGGCCGAGGCGCGTGTAAGTTTCCCGCCCAAAAAGTCACGTGATTTTTTAGTGCAAGTGGCTCATTGTGTCCCATATTCTACTCACCTTTCCGCATACTGTAGTAAGCATAGCAAAAAGGGAAGGGCGAGCATTGGGAGAATCATTGTCGCCGCGAACATGGACTAACCAACTCAGCACAAAACGTAAGGTGATATACCGAGCGAGTGGGTACATCTGCAAGGTGCGTCAACATCCTGCATAGCAGATGCAAATCAAACTGGCGTTTGAAATGAAACGATGCCTGAAATCTAGAAACTTAGCTGACACTTGTATTAAAGTTTTTTGTCAGGGCTTGTATAGCTGGCCCGCTGGCTGAAACGGAAGATCAGAGGGTAAGCATTTTATACCGCGATGATTCAAGTGTCCAATGCTAACTTTCAGCTCAAAACGGTGTAAAGCTCTTACCGGTTTTTTTTTTTCTTTAGATACGCGTGGCTTATGCTGTCATAAGCCAGGCGTTTTTTTTTTTTTGCCTTCAGCACTACCATGACTGTACTTACACCCACTTTTTCCCTAAGGGGTCGAAAAAAACATTCATGCATGGCTTTCGAGTGTAAACAATCGTTTCTAAAGAAAAAAGCCCCACCGCATTAAAACAAACCCTGCACACCAGTTCCGTTAAAAAAATTCCTCCTCAACAAAAATACCCCCCTCCCAATAAAAGTTCAATCGAATCCTTATCACGGCTGAGTTTTTGTTAGGGGAAGGGGAGGGGATGCTCACCCATGTTTGGGCTTATTCTATGCACATCACGTTTTATTTTACGGCAGCCTACAAACTACCCATAGATCTCAAAGTTACGTTTTCCTGACGTAAACCATTTGCTACTAAGTTAACGAGAAAATCGTTCAAAAAATTTACTAAATGTGATAAATCGTGGATCATTTATAATATATAAGAATCTTAAGCGGCTACTTCCTTTGTCGCCAAAAATCACACGGCCGATAGAATGACTTTAAGTAAAAAAATGCCTTTAATCCAATAATTTTCAATATTGAGCTCTCGTCAATAATTTCCACCTGCTAACATGCGGTTTCGAATGTCATCTGAATTGATTTGATGTTTTTTTTAAATTTCTGTAATTAATGACGACAGTCCCGATTTAAAAAAATATATTTTTGATATTACATTATTAAAATTCGTAATTGAGTCACTGACATACTAATTCCAATTAAAAAACATAATTGCTTTTTTAAATATTATCTGGGACTAAATAATGAGAAAATTAATGATAAACAGTATTAGTTTTGTGATATGTTCTTGCGATATTGAAAACAATTGGAAAAGGAGTTTAACCCTGAGCATCTGACTTACGCGACCAGCTCTTCAACCGCTGGCCTAAAAGGGCCTGTTCGCATGTTCGCTTGAACTTCGTAACAAGACAATTATCGCCTTCTGGGGCGCTTTTGAGAGTCATCGGTTGATTGGATACGGATAAAACCATAGCATACAGATATCTCACTCTTCTCTTTTGTAAGCGGTTCAATAGCTCAGTTGGTAGAGCGCCGGGTATCTTTCCCGGGTTCGTTCCATGGCCTCACGGTAGAGTTGGGGAGTAGCATGGTTCACGCTGTCGATTGGTTCATCGCGCGTAATGTTTCATATCTATGGGTCGTTTGTGTGGTATGGTATACAGGTATCAAGGATAGTGGTTTCCGAGATCACATGTTCTTCAGGTAAAACAAGGAAGGGTTTGTTCAAGTTCTTGCGATGCAGGTGCATGCTAGCGGTCTACAGTCAGAAGATAGACGGTTCTGTTCGAGATCTTCTAGTAAAAAGGCGTGTATGGAGAAAATGGTGGGTGAAACTCAGAGATGTCTAATTGACGATCATACAAGCTATTAAATAAACTCAGGTTGATACTAGCAATAATGTTGTTATTCTGTATTTCCCGCGCAACCGAAGCATGAGCTATCATTCTCCTCCAAACTCTCACGGGCATAACTGTAAGTTGAACTGTACTTTTTGTGAGTCAAATCTCATATTTTTGTTTAAAAAATTAAAATACTGCTAAAAAATGAAACAATTTTTTATTTGCAAACTAGTACGGGCCCGTAGCCAGTTTTTTTAGCGTTGGGGGGGGGGGGGGGGGAAGGGGTTAGTTTACCCATATAGTGGACCATTTTTCTCTTAGGTTGCTCGCCCTAGCTGGCAGTACGGGCCTGAGCTAGACCTAGCTCGCAATACGGGCCTGAGCTAGACCTAGCTTGCATTACGGGCCTGAGCTAGACCTAGCTGGCAGTACGGGCCTGAGCTAGACCTAGCCTGCAGTACGGGCCTGAGCTAGACCTAGCTGGCAGTACGGGCCTGAGCTAGACCTAGCTTGCAGTACGGGCCTGAGCTAGACCTAGCTTGCAGTACGGGCCTGAGCTAGCCCTAGCTTGCATTACGGGCCTGAGCTAGACCTAGCTTGCAGTACGGGCCTGAGCTAGACCTAGCTGGCAGTACGGGCCTGAGCTAGACCTAGCTCGCAGTACGGGCCTGAGCTAGACCTAGCTTGCAGTACGGGCCTGAGCTAGCCCTAGCTTGCATTACGGGCCTGAGCTAGACCTAGCTTGCAGTACGGGCCTGAGCTAGGCCTAGCTTGCAGTACGGGCCTGAGCTAGACCTAGCTTGCAGTACGGGCCTGAGCTAGACCTAGCTTGCAGTACGGGCCTGAGCTAGACCTAGCTTGCAGTACGGGCCTGAGCTAGACCTAGCTTGCAGTACGGGCCTGAGCTAGACCTAGCTCGCAGTACGGGCCTGAGCTAGACCTAGCTTGCAGTACGGGCCTGAGCTAGACCTAGCTTGCAGTACGGGCCTGAGCTAGACCTAGCTTGCAGTACGGGCCTGAGCTAGACCTAGCTTGCAGTACGGGCCTGAGCTAGACCTAGCTTGCAGTACGGGCCTGAGCTAGACCTAGCTTGCAGTACGGGCCTGAGCTAGACCTAGCTTGCAGTACGGGCCTGAGCTAGACCTAGCTTGCAGTACGGGCCTGAGCTAGACCTAGCTTGCAGTACGGGCCTGAGCTAGACCTAGCTTGCAGTACGGGCCTGAGCTAGACCTAGCTTGCAGAACGGGCCTGAGCTAGACCTAGCTTGCAGTACGGGCCTGAGCTAGACCTAGCTTGCAGTACGGGCCTGAGCTAGACCTAGCTTGCAGTACGGGCCTGAGCTAGACCTAGCTTGCAGTACGGGCCTGAGCTAGACCTAGCTTGCAGTACGGGCCTGAGCTAGACCTAGCTTGCAGTACGGGCCTGAGCTAGACCTAGCTTGCAGTACGGGCCTGAGCTAGACCTAGCTTGCAGTACGGGCCTGAGCTAGACCTAGCTTGCAGAACGGGCCTGAGCAGACCAATATCTGTAACAAAATTCAGTGGCCGATGCAGGCGACGGTTCGTTGATTTAATGAGACCAACATTTTTAGTTTGTTGTTGCCTGCTTGGCCAATGACCCTAGAAACCAAAAGGGCGGTTTTAGGGATATTTTGATCGTCATTTAACGCAATGGACCGGTTAGGGACCGCGGCGGCATATTCGGCATATCATACTTATGTTGGTAATGTTGATAACGATTATGATAATGACGTTGGTAAGGCTTAGTTCAAATGTCGTATTTTCCATGAGCCGTATTCAATGCAAATGCGTGCAAATGAATCAAGGCGATTGTTTCATTTTCATTTGCATGCAGTTCTATTGAATACGGCTCATGGATAATACGACGTTTAAACTCAGCCTAAAAGTAATTATGATGATTACGTTGTTAAAGATGATGTTGACAATAATGGTGATAAAGATGATGATGATGGTGATCATGGTTGTAATGATCATGGTGACGATAATGATTGTGATGACAATTATGATCCTGGTAATGGTGGAAATAATGGTGATGGCAATATCGGTGATGTAAATCGTAATAGTAATAATAGTGGTTGATGGTAAATTTGTTGGTGAAGATGGTGATTGTGGTGGTGATTATAATTACACCTTTTGCTTTTTATTACCGAGAAATACGCATTCATTTTAGCCAAAATTACAAACATTTACGCCGATGTACTGTCATTTAAGCGAAAGTAAAACCATTTGAACTAAAAGAAAATACATTAACGAACTTTACAAATTTAGTGCACACAATTGCATTTTCTTAACATTCATTTACACTATTCGACAACCAGGAATGAAAAATCTATTTTCATTTGCGCGTCGATACATAACAATAGCACAAACAGAATATCAATAATACGATCGCAATCAATACAGTGAACGAAATATTCATTAACATTTTTATTACAGCAGGTGCAAACAATAGTATTTTGTGAAAGTCATTTGCGTGCTTCTTACAAACGTTAGCGCCTCCGTACAAACAATAAGCCCTTTATGACAAACATTATCCTAAAATAGTTATTCAATTACTTATCGTTTATTTGTGCCCTAATAATGCACATACATGCAAAATAAATTTAATTTAGCGGAATTTCATCGAGTAAAGATCAGACACAAACAAGTAAAACAACGGATTTTATTGATTTGAAAAACTTGATACATATGATAAGGTTGAATCTACCATAGATGCTTTTGTAAAGCTTAAAACCCATGCTTGTTCAGGGCTTTGTCTCAATAGTGATATATACTCACTGGTCTCATTGTGGTCATATAAGTTAAGGGTAGACCAGGCTCCGCCCACATTACACTACCAAGCCTGACCAATGAAGGCTGACCCTGTACATTGACTCTTTAAGTTAATAAAGTTATTTAGTTCAAACAGTGAAACTTCTTTACCCCGGTCCCGAGTCTCCAGAAGGTCACCCCTCCAGAACTTCAACGATAGGGGGGAACGTACAGGGAGGAAAGTACGAGAGGTAATAACAATGTCTTTATTGATTAATAAGATAAAAGAACATATCCTATGTTACAATAATTAAAAAGATAAAAATACGTTAAAGAGACATAAGCAGAGTAAAGTAATTTACAATACAATTTTGAGATTTAAGACCAGCGGTCTCTCGGAAAAATGATGTTTGGGCGCCCTAGCTCAAAACGAAACTGGTAATAGGTATGGTTGACCTCAGTATACTGTGAAAGTTTGAAGCAATTTGGATGAATATTTTTGGCGATAGAAGCCGAAAAGTAATTTTTCGTCTCCCGCACCCGGATTTGAGACAATTTCGTGGTTGTTAGAAAAAGACTAAAAACCGGTTCGCAACGCGTGATAAAACATTTGAAGCTTATATAAACCTAAAGAATAGATAATAAGGATTTCCCAGGCTGAAAGATAAGCTGTTCTGTCAGTACCTTATTATTTTACGCGATTTTATTTTATTTTATGTTTTTAGATGACTTTGAAAAGCCTTGAAATGATCGTGTAATATCGCCGATGAGATGTGGATTTGGCAAAAATGATTGCATTCATCGAAAAGAACATCATTTCTACTTTTGATATGTGAAATAAAATTTAGGGGCAAATAAAATCCGACTTTTTTACAAGCCGAAATATGACCCCCACTTGACCCTAATTATAAACAAATGCCGACTACTGTATCTGGTTTTCCGCATTCAAACAACGCCTTCAAATCTCCAGAAAAACAAGAAAGAGCGCTCAAATCAAAAGAAATATACTGTCGGCAATACTAAAATTTAATGGTAATAATTTCATAGCATTTATTGCATTAAATTGCGATTTTTAGGCTCGCGTGATACTATTTTGTTTGCTGCCATGCATACGTAATTAAAGCGTGACAAACAAAGCGACAAGCATAAAATACCTCACCATGATTGCAATAAGACTTTTCTGATAATTACTTATTAAAAAGAAAAACGTCCAAAAGAAGAAAATGAGAGTTTTGCATGTTTTTATTTAATTAACAAGCGATACTGACATAATTTTGTACAGTTTTAAATTGTAATTAAACAAAAAACTTGATCAAATTGTCAAAATTTGCTTACAAATTACAAATTTGATCAAATAAAAATACAAATTATGCAAGAACGCTGAGACATTTGCGATATTGAGGCCTCTCACCGTAAGCTGTTTTCCTTTTTAGTAAAAGAGAGTATTGAAGTGTAAAAACTTACTCTGGTCTTCACAACAGAACACAGGATTACCGACTCAGAAATCTATTTCATGTAACCATGAAAAAAATATAATCGGGACCCAAGAAACCGTGGATTTATTTTGCGCAACTACATCTTCGAAAAACATCCACGAGCGTGGCTACAAAAGAAGCTTTGCGTCGGGTTGCTCCGGGCACTTGAAGCTCCAGCTCTTTGCAGATAGTGGGAAGGGTGGCCACTGAAAGAAAGGTGAGCCTGGACCTGGAGTACAAGTGGCACAAGTCGATGCCGTTCGCTTCTATTGGGTGATTTAGTTGGCATTCATCTAGGATGGCAGCTCTCGTACGGAAGTAGGCGGCTGCCTCCTCCGCAGCCTCTACTGCCTCCGCACCCTGTGTTATTTTCGGAAATAATACACCTGTACATGGCCCGGTAATAGGAACTCGCTGATTTAATCGGCGTTCCGCTGTATAGAGATGCAGCTTGTTGATTCTATCACTTCATTCCCAATTAATGGTACTCCCCCCCCTCCTCCCCCGACTACTTTTTGGTGGTAGCCAAGCTTACCGGGAAGGGGGACTCCGATAAAAACAGACGGGGGTGATCGTCAGCAAAATTGATTGTAACCCGTTAGGGATGGCACTTTAGGCGTGGTCAACAGAAATTATTTCCTCTAAGAGATGGAAAATTGGGTGAGGTCGAAGGAATTTTTGCCCCTAAGGGATAGCAGAATCGAAAAAAAACCGTTTAACACCCCCTTAGGAATAGCAATTAATCGAAGTTTATACCATGAGAGATAACAGAATGGAAAAAAAACGTTTAACACCCACTTAGGAATAGCAGTTGGACGAATTTTACACCCTTAGAGATAGCAAAATCTGAAAAATCCTCCAACACCCCCTAAGAGATGGCAGTTGGTAGAAATTTTATACCAAAAGATAAAAGATATGACGATTACCCCCGTCTACATTTTTAGAGAGTACCCCCCCCCCCCCCCCCCCCGGGCAAAGATATGCATTCCCCTTCTTTGTCAAACTCGCATTTGCTGTATAGTGTGTGCCGGTCTAATCAAGCCAAGCGTGTATAGCCTTTCACGCACTGGACAGCTGAATAGCTTTGTGGTAGGCTCTTCCTCGTTGCTGACTGCGGGTTCTGGCTCAGCGGCGTTCGTCCTGCGCTCGACAGCACGCTTGATGTCATCGAATTCACCGTCACTGAACGAGCCCGGAAACGTTGAAATCGATTGGTCAGGATGCGGCTTGAAGGCTCTCTCTCCTCTTCCCCTCCCACTCCCCTCGTTTTTCATTTTTGCTCAAATCCAAGATGGTGGCTATAATACACCGGGTAAACGCCCCCCCCCCCCTTATTGAAGGCTTTTCAAATATTATTCTTTTTCCAAATGGTACCTATGGTTGAGCAAGCCACACCTCCCCCCTCCTCAGTCCTCTGGTCCTATGATCTCCTGCCTGAGACTTTGTCAAAGTAAAGAAGCGCTTATAGAGAGTAATTACCTGCTTGCAATAAGCGTTTACTGCACCTTACGCGCAATGATAGAATCCTGCGTTGTCTTGCTTGTAGTATGCCGGTAAAGTGAAGAGTGAAAGCGATTTTTTTACTGGTTAACAAACCAATCGATAGGCTAGGACAAAATTTGGACGGCTGTTTATCCCGGCCAGACAAATTTTGTCCTCCTAGTGCGATTAGGCCCTAAGTTAACGCGCGAAAAAATGAAAACAGAAAAGTAACCTCAAAATTTACCTAGTGAGCTTTTTTGGACATATGCTCCCTGACAAGAATGGAATTTTTTTGGTAGTATTGAAAACGATAGTAAAAGCATCAACTGTTATTTTTTCTTACTTTCTTTTTATAACTCAATTTACCTGGGGAATGGAAATTGGTTGGTTATATCATAAACAATAGTAGAAAAGCTTCAACTGTTATTTTTTCTTGATTTCTTTGTATGAACGTTTGTTGAATAAATTAACTCCTCGAATTTGCATAACAACACGACAGCAGAAGATGGTACGCGTTTCTAGTCCACGAAAGTAGAAAACGAAAGAAAATATTATAATGCTTATAGAACGAGGGATGGATAGAAATAAATATAGGACGATTTAAGAATAACTTTCGTGGGAAAAAGTTTTGTGATGCTCATGAAGCGGAAGAATAAAGAACCGGAGGTTTTTAGTGCCGATAATAATTATCATGCATGGGGATTGTACTTTAAAATGTTATGAAAATATGATCTTGAAAAGCATATAAACATCAGAGAGACAAGAATATTTGATCAAATACCAGTATTTTCAAGAATTATATTGCATCCTTTTTTTTGGGAGTTTTAATTGTTATTTATAAGTTTTTGGTAGCGAGGCATTAAAAAGTGAGTGTCGGCATTTGTTTATAATTAGGGTCAAGTGGGGGTCATATTTCGGCTTGTAAAAAAGTCGGATTTTATTTGCCCCTAAATTTTATTTCACATATCAAAAGTAGAAATGATGCTCTTTTCGATGAATGCAAATATTTTTGCCAAATCCACATCTCATCGGCGATATTACACGATTATTTCAAGGCTTTTCGAAGTCATCTAAAAACATAAAATAAAATAAAATCGCGTAAAATAATAAGGTGCTGACAGAACAGCTTATCCTTCAGCCTGGGAGTTCCTTATTATCCATTCTTTAGGTTTATATAAGCTGCAGTTGTTTTATCACGCGTTGCGAACCGGTTTTTAGTATTTTTCTAACAACCACGAAATTGTCTCAAATCCGGGTGCGGGAGACGAAAAATTACTTTTCGGCTTCTATCGCCAAAAATATTTATCCAAATTGCTTCAAACTTTCACAGGATATCATGGTCACCCATACCTATTACCAGTTTAATTTTAAGCTAGGGCACCCAAACTTAATTTTTCCGAGAAATCTCGACGAACTCAGACCGCTGGTCTAAGATCGCACATGAAATCAATCTATTTACAAAAGTTGATTTAAATCGTTCTGTGTGGGCATGGACATTTTTTCCTACGCAAGTTGTAAGTCGTATCTTAAGGTTGCGGTAGACAAAATGAGTGAGGGTGGCCATCTAAGCTTAAAGCTTTGTTAAAAGTACTACGATCTTGTTTTTCTAATAAGTCATAAATATTAAATTTTGTGGAGATATAGCGCCGTTTAAAAACATCTATCTAAAAAAACACTGCGCACCAAAGAGATCTGGACCTGAGGCATCATAAACTGAGAGAGCATAAGTAAAGTTGGGTAATCATATTTAAAAGATAATCTATTTCTGACTGGCTATAACCTTCCTTTCTAACAGTTCTAAGAACAAAGAGACATCTATTTGCCTTAGCTTACTTGGATTCGACGTGCAGGGCATATTTGCTGTCATCCTGAAATGTAACACCTATTAAAACTAACTTTTTACATTGTGGTAAAAGTAGGGGTAGCCATCTAGCAAAGTGGTCGGTCCCAGCGTCCGTCCCGTCAATAGGGTAAGGTATAAGGAACCCCAAAGTAGAGAGAGCTTTGCTAGAAGGTGTGACGGACAGGAGCGTGAAAGCGATGAAATGAACCGGAACGCAAGATGACCACAGAGTGAGCATACAATCGTACACGACCGCCTGCAATCGTAAATGGTAAATAGGCTACAGTACTATGCGAATCCGCGTGACTGTTAACTGGCAGAGGGTATTGTAGATGTTCGCCCTGATACTCAGTGGCGGATCCAAATGTGGTCCAGGGAGCCTCGCGACCCTTTCGGACCGAAGTTTACGGGAGCTCAAACGCATCCTGTATTTTATATAGGTGTCATCCCCTTTTTTCGTGAAATCCTAATTCCGCCCAAGATACAAAGACAGTTGAGTCATACGGTAGTAACGCATTCCACTGGCTCTGACACGGAACGGATGTTTGTTCCTGATTACGATACTGGATTTTGCAACGATATTACTGATTCTCTCTATCAACATAACCGCGGTGATCCCTAGATACTAATCCCTCAGATACAAATCAGATAATAAACAGATACTAAAAATGGTCAGTGGTAGGGAGGGGGTACTCATAAAAAGTTTAAATAATAAAAGTACCTATTTACAGAGTAATATTTTATTTTGAAGATGTTAAGGACTCTGTTGCTAATACTGTAAGTGTTATTTTGTTCATTGAACCGCTTTGAGTAGTAAAGGTAGTCTATATAGGGGGTAACTTGGGGGGTGGGTTCCAGGCCCCCGACCGTGAGGTCGTGGCGCGTTCTGATTGGTTGTTGAAAATGGCGTGCTGTGATTGGTCCGAATATAAGGGGCGGAAGTGATGTCACAGCATGGCGTGCTGTGATTGGTCCGAATATATAGGGTGGATTCCAGGCCCCCGACCGTGAGGTCGTGGCCCGTTTTGACTGGCTGGTTGAAATTGCGTGTTGTGATTGGTCTGAATATAAAGGGCGGAAATGACGTCACGGTTGGACTTGTGCGTGGGAGGGGAGGGGTGGTTGGAAGTGACGTTACTAGTCCACACCATAATTAGAGCAAAACCATGTTTATTAATAAAAGAACATAAACACAAAGGTCCATAAAGAGTACGTTATTTATGAAGTATCTATAGTAATGTTCTTAGTCTTCCCATTGAATGTTGGAAAAGTAAATGACTGGTACTTCGAGTGCGCGTTCACCCTCTACTCGGATTCTTAACCTTAGGTCGTTAAAAAAGCCCCTGCACACCAGTTCCGTTAAAAAAATTCCTGCTCAACAAAAATACCCCCCTCCCAATAAAAGTTTAATCGAATCCTTATCACGGCTGAGTTTTTGTTAGGGGAAGGGGAGGGGATGCTCACCCATGTTTGGGCTTATTCTATGCACATCACGTTTTATGTTACGGCAGCCTACAAACTACACATAGATCTCAAAGTTACGTTTTCCTGACGTAAACCATTTGCTACTAAGTTAACGAGAAAATCGTTCAAAAAATTTACTAAATGTGATAAATCGTGGATCATTTATAATATATAAGAATCTTAAGCGGCTACTTCCTTTGTCGCCAAAAATCACACGGCCGATAGAATGACTTTAAGTAAAAAAATGCCTTTAATCCAATAATTTTCAATATTGAGCTCTCGTCAATAATTTCCACCTGCTAACATGCGGTTTCGAATGTCATCTGAATTGATTTGATGTTTTTTTAAATTTCTGTAATTAATGACGACAGTCACAATTTAAAAAAATCATTTTTGATATTACATTATTAAAATTCGTAATTGAGTCACTGACATACTAATTCCATTTAAAAAACATAATTGCTTTTTTAAATATTATCTGGGACTAAATAATGAGAAAATTAATGATAAACAGTATTAGTTTTGTGATATGTTCTTGCGATATTGAAAAAAATTGGAAAAGGAGTTTAAAAGGATAATCGCCAGCAGACTGTAACCCTGAGCATCTGACTTACGCGACCAGCTCTTCAACCGCTGGCCTAAAAGGGCCTGTTCGCATGTTCGCTTGAACTTCGTAACAAGACAATTATCGCCTTCTGGGGCGCTTTTGAGAGTCATCGGTTGATTGGATACGGATAAAACCATAGCATACAGATATCTCACTCCTCTCTTTTGTAAGCGGTTCAATAGCTCAGTTGGTAGAGCGCCGGGTATCTTTCCCGGGTTCGTTCCAGGGCCTCACGGTAGAGTTGGGGAGTAGCATGGTTCACGCTGTCGGTTGGTTCATCGCGCGTAATGTTTCATATCTATGGGTCGTTTGTGTGGTATGGTATACAGGTATCAAGGGTAGTGGTTTCCGAGATCACATGTTCTTCAGGTAAAACAAGGAAGGGTTTGTTCAAGTTCTTGCGATGCAGGTACATGCTAGCGGTCTACAGTCAGAAGATAGACGGTTCTGTTCGAGATCTTCTAGTAAAAAGGCGTGTATGGAGAAAATGGTGGGTGAAACTCAGAGATTTCTAATTGACGATCATACAAGCTATTAAATAAACTCAGGTTGCAATAATGCAATAATGTTGTTATTCTGTATTTCCCGCGCAACCGAAGCATGAGCTATCATTCTCCTCCAAACTCTCACGGGCATAACTGGAAGTTGAACTGTACCTTTTGTGAGTCAAATCTCATATTTTTGTTTAAAAAATTAAAATACTGCTAAAAAATGAAACAATTTTTTATTTGCAAACTAGTACGGGCCCGTAGCCAGTTTTTTTTAGCGTTGGGGGGGGGGGGGAGGGGTTAGTTTACCCATATAGTGGACCATTTTTCTCTTAGGTTGCTCGCCCTAGCTTGCAGTACGGGCCTGAGCTAGACCTAGCTTGCAGTACGGGCCTGAGCTAGGCCTAGATCGCAGTACGGGCCTGAGCTAGACCTAGCTTGCAGTACGGGCCTGAGCTAGACCTAGCTTGCAGTACGGGCCTGAGCTAGACCTAGCTTGCAGTACGGGCCTGAGCTAGACCTAGCTTGCAGTACGGGCCTGAGCTAGACCTAGCTTGCAGTACGGGCCTGAGCTAGACCTAGCTTGCAGTACGGGCCTGAGCTAGGACCTAGCTTGCAGTACGGGCCTGAGCTAGCCCAAGCTTGCATTACGGGCCTGAGCTAGACCTAGCTTGCAGTACGGGCCTGAGCTAGACCTAGCTTGCAGTACGGGCCTGAGCTAGACCTAGCTTGCAGTACGAGCCTGAGCTAGACCTAGCTTGCAGTACGGGCCTGAGCTAGACCTAGCTTGCAGTACGGGCCTGAGCTAGACCTAGCTTGCAGTACGGGCCTGAGCTAGACCTAGCTTGCAGTACGGGCCTGAGCTAGACCTAGCTTGCAGTACGGGCCTGAGCTAGACCTAGCTTGCAGTACGGGCCTGAGCTAGACCTAGCTTGCAGTACGGGCCTGAGCTAGATCTAGCTTGCAGTACGGGCCTGAGCTAGACCTAGCTTGCAGTACGGGCCTGAGCTAGACCTAGCTTGCAGTACGGGCCTGAGCAGACCAATATCTGTAACAAAATTCAGTGGCCGATGCAGGCGACGTTTCGTTGATTTAATGAGACCAACGTTTTTAGTTTCTTGTTGCCAGCTTGGCCAATGACCCTAGAAACCAAATTTGGCAATTTTAAAAGGGCGGTTTTAGGGATATTTTGATCGTCATTTAACGCAATGGACCGGTTAGGGACCGCGGCGGCATATTCGGCATATCATACTTATGTTGGTAATGTTGATAACGATTATGATAATGACGTTGGTAAGGCTTAGTTCAAATGTCGTATTTTCCATGATCCGTATTCAATGCAAATGCGTGCAAATGAATCAAGGCGATTGTTTCATTTTCATTTGCATGCAGTTCTATTGAATACGGCTCATGGATAATACGACGTTTAAACTCAGCCTAAAAGTAATTATGATGATTACGTTGTTAAAGATGATGTTGACAATAATGGTGATAAAGATGATGATGATGTTGATCATGGTTGTAATGATCATGGTGACGATAATGATTGTGATGACAATTATGATCCTGGTAATGGTGGAAATAATGGTGATGGCAATATCGGTGATGTAAATCGTAATAGTAATAATAGTGGTTGATGGTAAATTTGTTGGTGAAGATGGTGATTGTGGTGGTGATTATAATTACGCCTTTTGCTTTTTATTACCGAGAAATACGCATTCATTTTAGCCAAAATTACAAACATTTACGCCGATGTACTGTCATTTAAGCGAAAGTAAAATCATTCGAGCTAAAAGGAAATACATTAACGAACTTTACAAATTGAGTGCACACAATTGCATTTTCTTAACATTCATTTACACTATTCGACAACCAGGAATGAAAAATCTATTTTCATTTGCGCGTTGATACATAACAATAGCACAAACAGAATATCAATAATATGAGAACTCGCAATCAATACAGTGAACAAAATATTCATTAACATTTTTATTACAGAAGGTGCAAACAATAGTATTTTGAGAGTCATTTGCGTGCTTCTTACAAACGTTAGCGCCTCCGTACAAACAATAAGCCCTTTATGACAAACAATATCCTAAAATAATTATTCAATTACTTATCGTTTATTTGTGCCCTAATAATGCACATACATGCAAAATAAATTTAATTTAGCGGAATTTCATCGAGTAAAGATCAGACACAAACAAGTAAAACAACGGATTTTATTGATTAATACGATAAAAGAACATATCCTATGTTACAATCATTAAAAAGATAAAAATACGTCAAAGAGACATAAAGATAGTAAAGTAATTTACAATACAATTTTGAGATTTAAGATCACACATGAAATCAATCTATTTACAAAAGTTGATTTAAATCGTTCTGTGTGGGAATGAACATTTTTTCCTACGCAAGTTGTAAGTCGTATCTTAAGGTTGCGGTAGATAAAATGAGTGAGGGTGGCCATTTAAGCTTAAAGCTTTGTTAAAAGTACTACGATCTTGTTTTTCTAATAAGTCATAAATATTAAATTTTGTGGAGATATAGCGCCGTTTAAAAACATCTATCTAAAAAACACTGCGCACCAAAGAGATCTGGACCTGAGGCACCATAAACTGAGAGAGCATAAGTAAAGTTGGGTATTCATATTTAAAAGATAATCTATTTCTGACTGGCTATAACCTTCCTTTCTAACAGTTCTAAGAACAAAGAGACATCTATTTGCCTTAGCTTACTTGGATTCGACGTGCAGGGCATATTTGCTGTCATCCTGAAATGTAACACCTATTAAAACTAACTTTTTACATTGTGGGAAAAGTAGGGGTAGCCATCTAGCAAAGTGGTCCCAGCGTGCGTCCCGTCAACAGGGTAAGGTATAAGGAACCCCAAAGTAGAGAGAGCTTTGCTAGAAGGTGTGACGGACAGGAGCGTGAAAGCGAGAAAATGAACCGGAACGCGAGATGACCACAGAGTGAGCATACAATCGTACACGATCGCCTGCAATCGTATGAAAACTGACTTAACAGACGAATCTTTGTACCATGGTAAATAGGCTACAGTACTATGCGAATCCGCGTGACTGTTAACTGCCAGAGAGTATTGTAGATGTTCGCCCTGATACTCAGTGGCGGATCCAAATGTGGTCCAGGGAGCCTCGCGACCCTTTCGGACCGAAGTTTACGGGAGCTCAAATTCATCCTGTATTTTATATAGGTGTCATCCCCTTTTTTCGGGAAATCCTTATTCCGCCCAAGGTACAAAGACAGTTGAGTCATACGGTAGTAACGCATTCCACTGGCTCTGACACGGAACGGATGTTTGTTCCTGATTACGATACTGGATTTTGCAACGATATTACTGATTCTCTCTATCAACATAACCGCGGTGATCCCTAGATACTAATCCCTCAGATACAAATCAGATAATAAACAGATACTAAAAATGGTCAGTGGTAGGGAGGGGGTACTCATAAAAAGTTTAAATAATAAAAGTACCTATTTACAGAGTAATATTTTATTTTGAAGATGTTAAGGACTCTGTTGTTAATACTGTAAGTGTTATTTTGTTCATTAAACCGCTTTGAGTAGTAAAGGTAGTCTATATAGGGGGTAACTTGGGGGTGGGTTCCAGGCCCCCGACCGTGAGGTCGTGGCGCGTTCTGATTGGTTGTTGAAAATGGCGTGCTGTGATTGGTCCGAATATAAATGGCGGAAGTGATGTCACAGCATGGCGTGCTGTGATTGGTCCGAATATATAGGGTGGATTCCAGGCCCCCGACCGTGAAGTCGTGGCCCGTTTTGACTGGCTGGTTGAAATTGCGTGTTGTGATTGGTCCGAATATAAGGGGCGGAAATGACGTCACGGTTGGACTTGTGCGTGGGAGGGGAGGGGTGGTCGGAAGTGACGTTACTAGTCCACACCATAATTAGAGCAAAACCATGTTTATTAATAAAAGAACATAAATACAAAGGCCCATAAAGAGTACGTTATTTATGAAGTATCTATAGTAATGTTCTTAGTCTTCCCATTGAATGTTGGAAAAGTCAATGACTGGTACTTCGAGTGCGGGTTCACCCTCTACTCGGATTCTTAAAGTGGCTCTTTCACTTCTACAGACACCTGAATAGCCTTAAAATATAATTATTGATCTCATATCCATCGAAAAAATCACTGAAATCCATCAAAATATCTTTTTTTGGTGAATTTTCAAAATTCCCGCTTCTTTACACTTTTTTGCTACACCCTATCCGCTGTCCGACAGCATGTAAATCGGCTCAATACAATTAGCCAATCATAGCGAGGTAAAAACAATAGGCTTTCCAACCACTTCCGGTTGTGACGTCAAAACAGGAACCCAAAATCTCACACTTCCAAGTAGTTCTTAGTTTCTAGCAGTACGGATAGCTTTGAGCTAGTGTAAAATAAGATACGATCTCCTTAAAAACGTGCTATTTTTATCGCAAACGATGTCAACTGATGATGATTCGTCCACTGCATCATCATCTGCTTATAAGCCGAGTTCCCAATCAGATACACATGAGTTTGAGCCGGGCGCTGGACCTTCGAATCAGATAGAAAGTGACTCGGAATCGGAAGAGCGGATACGCTGGTGAGCCATTAGCCGATCCAGCTTTTGGTGCGTTTTGTTGGGGGAGCTGTCTCCTCATCTGCCCTTCTCATATGCACGGTCGGCCAAACAGACACGCCGAAATCGTCTACTTTCAGCTACTTTTTCCTCACCTCATCAGCATACACGTTTGGAAAATCGTTCGGCAAAAAGTGCTTTGAGCATATCGATGCAGTTGTACCTGGCTTCCAAACTCGATTCCCCTTTGCCTGTCTTTTAGAATTCACGAAATCGATCCAGCGCCTTCTACGACTCTTTGCCTCGGGTCGGTCGTCACCATGAAATGGTATCAGATGCAGGGATATCCCTTCTTTTTGCGACGGTACATTGCCACAACCGAATACAATGCACCGATTGGGCATTTTCGTCGATCAAAAACCTTTTTTCTAGGTAAAAAAATCTGTAATAAATCGCACTGGTTTCGCTATGGTCTTGTAGAAGTCTTATGAACGCTGTTGTTTTGAGAATGTGCGAGTCACTTCCGTTCCTGATATGACGTAAACCACTCGTTCCAGTCATCCTCGGCACGTTTGTTACCGCGTGGAGACTGATGCTGATCGAAAATGAAAAAGTGCGAGTCCAAGAGAAATATTGAAAAAGTTTAAAAATACGCCAAAAAATGATGTTTTGATGGATTTTTTTACTTTTTTCGACAACAATGGACGCATTTATTGCTCTCGAGGCCGATTTTAATGCCATTTCAATTGAAAGAGCTACTTTAACCTTAGGTCGTTATGACTTGGTGTAGGTGTTGGGTTACCTGTGGTAGCAGTTTGCTCTTGGATCGGTGGTGGCGGGTCACTACTGTTAGCTTCGACGGTTTGTACTAAAGTGAGTAGTTAATTCCCATGGTCCATGATGTACCGGAAGTTGACGTAGGATTGTAGTGAAGCAAAGACAAGTGGCGCCAGTGAGGTCGATTGCATGTCGTTTAATCTTCGAAGGGGCATTCTTCGAAGGATGTTCAGGGCACGTTCGGAGATGGTGAGAGAGAGGGATTTTCTATCTCCTTGTAGGAGCGCTTGTTCTAGTCTTTGCATTTGAACTCTATAGCTTTCATCGAGAGACCGTTCTAGGGGTGGTGCTGGGGGAATTGTTTCGATGATTGGTAGAGAAGGAGGCGTGGGTGCGTCCCGATTGACTTCTTCTTCTTCGCTTTCTTCCTTAATCTCGGAGATCATGTTCGTATCGCTATCGATCCCACGATCATTGCCTAAGGGAATGGCACAAGGCGCAACAATACAGAGGAATACAACCCTCATGCCCGTACTATAGAAGAGCACAAAAACTAGGGTACCCATCCCTTTGACCGTTATTAGTGACGATGAAGATAATAACAATGCAGACCATGTGGTAAGCTACAGAGATGGATGGGGCCTAGAGGATTGGATGGTAGCGGCGGGACCCCACAAGGATACCGGGACAATTAACTTTAGCACGGGACAAAATACAATGGTTAATAATAATAGTAAAACGTTTATAACAAAGAAAAATGTCTCTTTTTTCTAAGAAAGAGGCGTGAGGGGTGTTCCCCTACAATTTGACGCGCTCTGGTCACACCCCAAACTTGATTCTCCTTTCAATAATCCAGGCAACTCGTTCTTCTGGAGCATCCTTAAAATATCCGTGGGAGACAGACAATCCAACAAATCTTGAATATAAGATTTCCAATGGCCTTGCATAGCAAGTCTATCACTCAGGTTTTGCAGTCCCTCCCATATCAATTCAATTCTCCCATTCAGGGTAGCTCTTGCCTTCTTCCACAGCTCATGGTCGCGGTGCACAAAGGGATCCCACTCTGCCATCAGGTCAAGGATCAACGCCTCCACATATTGACTCACGACATGCATGACGTTATAAGTATCAATCACATCGTTAGTAGCCTGAGGTTCGTCGAGGTCATTATAAGATTCCATGGACTCTTCCTCCTCCTCCTCCTCCTCCTCGCTAGTGTCACTCTCGCCGATAACTACTTTCTCGGCTTCTTCGCCTTCGGTATCACTTCCACTACTTCTGGCATCTCCTCCGTCGCTTCCTCGTTCCTCCTCCTCCTCCACGTCTTTTTCTTTGAGCGGGGGAACTGGGACGCTTACGTTTACGCAGGTTGTAGGGAGCTTCTTGCCTTTGCCTGTCTTCTTGGAGGGGGGTGTCCATAGTGGCACCGCCTTCGTCTTCTTAGCTTTCTTCGGGGGCTCCGCCCACACAAACCGGTCGCATGGAAAACTGACAGCGGCTCACTCCAACACGGCAAATGAGGTTATGTTCACACACAGGAAAATCGGTGACGTCAACTCCCTCCTCGATGGCCTCTCTCACAGCTTTGGCCTCGTCTTGATTGAAAAAAAAAAAAAAAAAAACACCCTATCTGTTCTTTTGAAAAATCCACAGGAGTACCGCACTTTAAGGCAGACCCAACTTTTTTCACGTCCGCGTTACAAAAACACTTCATCATCAACAAACAAAGCAGCAATGTTCTTAGCTTCAAAATTTCCATCTTATATATTCTCTTTAGGGTAACCCATAATAGTGTCTAACCGTGACGTCACTTCCACCCCCTCAAATCCCACCAATCACCACCCTCCCCTCCCCATGCCAAAATTCCAAAGGGCAAAGTCCACCTGTGACGTCGCTTCCACTTCAGAGTCGAATTTGAATGACTCCAATCTTGGCTCCTTGTTTAGAGGTTGATTTTTTTTAATATCCATTTGCTCAACAACTTCTCAGTTGTTGTATGGTAATAGTTTAATAATTATCTGTAGCTTTAACTGTTAAAATACAAATAAAAACTATTTGAAGACTACATTTTGTATCTGCATTTTTTTATTTGGGGGGTGGGGTGCGTAGGGCAAACTGGATGATCCGTACTTGAGAGGAGTAGCGTTGGTATATTTGCTGTAGCCGTTGATTTCGCGCCAATTTTCGAAGTGATAGTGTTCTTGGTGGTTCTGTAAAAAGATTAAAAACAAACGTAAAAAAGGATACGATGAACACCCGAGACGTCTTTCCAATCTGGGCAGTACATGCTATATAAATAGCGTTTCGCAGTATCTTTCGACATCTGTAAAGTTTGAGGATTTCCTGAAACAAAAAAGACAGAGAGTGCAAAGGTAGGCTTAAGCTAAGTTTTAAGTTAGTTTGAGTTCTACAGATTAGCTTTAAAGAGTCAAAATTAGTATAAGAACTATGAAAACCTGGACACCTTATGCGATCACTATAATTTAGATCAATACTTTAAAGGATAGTGAAGTAGACCAGGGAAGTGCTTCTTCGCTGAATTTTACGTTCTACAGATCAGATCGGCAAAGAGTGAGCTTATATCTAAAAATATAAAACCCGGACAACTTTTCCGATCACTCTAATTTAGGTTTATAAAGGCCGTGAAAGGCCTATGGTACGTTGCTTCGAAACGCCGTTGCTCGTTCAAATATACTAAATTCGCATCGAAACGTCCAACCTGATTCCATGGTTCAGTGGTTAACAACTTTGCCTTACACGCTGGTACTTCAGGTTCAATTCCTGGTGGAGTCATAATTCTTAATTTTATGTTCTAATTCTTAATTTTATTTTCGAAATTTTATCTCTAACTTTCTTCTTTTTTTTTTCCTAAGAGATTAGATTAAACTTTCGACATCTTGTAAAAAGAAAATGCATTTTTACATGTTTTTTGAAAAACGAAAAAAAAAAAAACCGCGGCGAGAAAAAAGTTTATTTTGAACATTTTGCCGCAATTGAAATATTTATTTACTCAAATCATTGATATTACCACTCCTAACAACTTAGCGATTTTTTGTAGCTTTTGACTTTTGAAGAAATGAAAAAGTTATTACTAAATATGGAGGAACAAAATTCGCCATTTTTCGCAGTCTCAACATTTCGCAAATCGCATGCGTGAAGTTTTAAAAAATAGTGATGTTATGATATTTCTGCCAAAAAAGATGTTTTAATTCAACGGCAGTAGCTTTTCGGACACGCTTTTCAGTTCTGGGTCACGTGACCATGGAAGGGGTCTGATGACGTCATCACTTCTGTCATTTATGTCTAAAACACTTATGTTGAAAGTTCCAAGAGATTTGACAAAAAACACAAGCTTTTATAAAACAAACGAATTTCTCTTGGCAACGGACTCAAAAGATAGTGAATAAGTGAAGAATACTTACAGTACGATAACCAGTTCCGTATCACTTCATTTTAAAATTGCTCTATCTTTTTTGCGGAGGGCCCAATGCTCATGATTTTTTCTAAGACGACTACAAATTTACTTATGCATATAATATGCACAGAAAAGACTACACATTTTCAAATTTTATTGATTTATATGGTATTTTATCTTTGCACATAGGAGTATTTCCGTAGCAGCGGGCATAGTTCCTTATCACTCAAAAATTATGTCGTCTGGTACGAGTTTTTTCATTTGAGAATCAATAAAAACATATTTATTTTAATATAGGATAATATTTTATCGAGCGCTAACAATATCAATGAGGTTGTCTTTAAAATGAAGTTCTTTATTTAGCCGAATGACTGAAATAAAAGGCGCACATACACCTTTTGCTTTTCATTAACGAGAAATACGCATTCATTTTAGCCAAAATTACAAACATTTACGCCGATGTACTGTCATTTAAGCGAAAGTAAAATCATTCGAGCTAAAATGAAATACATTAACGAACTTTATATAATTGAGTGCACACAATTGCATTTTCTTCACATTCATTTACACTATTCGACAACCAGGAATAAAAAATATATTTTCATTTGCGTGTTGATACATAGCAATAACACAAACAAAATATCAATAATACAAGAACTCGCAATCAATACAGTAAACGAAATATTCATTAACATTTTTATTACAGCAAGTGCAAACAATAGTATTTTGTGAAAGTCATTTGCGTGCTTCTTACAAACGTTAGCGCCTCCGTACAAACAATAAGCCCTTAATGACAAACAATATCCTAAAATAATTATTTAATTACTTCTCGTTTATTTGTGCCCTAATAATGCACATGCATGCAAAATAAATGATACTAGTACTAAAAAATCACCCTTCGATCATTTCGCCTTTGAGGCAGCGTGGTAGATAGGTTTGCATGAACCTATACCATTCGGCACATTTTGGCAGTGTGATGGTGTTGATGTTTCGTTGAAGCGCTTCCAGCAACAAATTTGTGCGATAAATACCTAATGGTACTCCTCTGTTCCTTGCTTCATCCCTGTTGTTCATTTCTGCCTGTATTTGAGGCCGTCAAAGATCTGCGCTTATCGCTGCTTTCAAACAACTTATTACCTGCTCTACAGGGTTAAGAAACGGACTGTAGGGCGGCAACATTTTTGTTTCTGTATTTGGGCCCGGGTTAAAACGGCGAAATGATCGAATATTTATTTTTTAGTGCTAGTATCATTTATTTTGAATGTATGTGCATTATAAGGGCACAAATAAACGAGAAGTAATTGAATAATTATTTTAGGATATTGTTTGTCATAAAAGGGCTTATTGTTTGTACGGAGACGCTTACGTTTATAAGAAGCACGTAAATGACTTTCACAAAATACTATTGTTTGCACTTGCTGTAATAAAAATGTTAATGAATATTTCGTTCACTGTATTGATTGCGAGTTCCCGTATTATTGATATTTAATTCGTGCTATTGTTATGTATCAACGCGCAAATGAAAATAGACTTTTCATTTCTGGTTTTCGAATAGTGTAAATGAGTGTTAAGAGAATGCAATTGTGTGCACTCAATTATGCAAAGTTCGTTAATGTATTTCCTTTTAGTTCGAATGATTTTACTATCGCTTAAATGACAGAATATCGGCGTAAATGTTTGTAATTTTGGCTAAAATGAATGCGTATTTCTCGTTAATGAAAAGCAAAAGGTGCAATAAAAATTAACCGTTAGGAATTAACATTACTGGGATTAAAATGATTAATTGAGAACGGGATAATCAAATCAATCCTTTTCGCGGCTTTATATCTGCAGTCAAACCAAAAACACAGTATTGGTGCAGGGTGATACAGAACTATTCCCACGTCCTCCGGGAAGCACGAGTAAAGCAATGTAAATAAAAAAACATAGCATCAAGTGGGAGGAAAAAAAAACCATACACAGAAACAGACATTCTTTCGTCTAAGAAATCGTATAAAAATTAGGACATTTTTTAAAGGAGGTATTGTTATCATCTGACTTTCGTGACGCGGTTCAGTTCACTGTGCAGTGAACACCGCTCATTTTAGCAACAATTATGAAAATCGCTTTGAAATAATGATACTTTCTGAACAAACCATTAATAGTTTTGTATCATTTAGGTAGTTAGATTATTCAAATCTACAATATTCGAGGTAAAAAGATAGAAACAAATGCTGAGTGATACGGAACTAGGACTGCTAGGGAACTGGTTATCGTACTGTAAGGGACTGTTGAGCTACCTTTTTAGAGTCTTTTTGAGCTTTTAGATCATTGGAGCATTGTCATGACAACGCTAAACCAATGCGGCTAAATATTTACTTGGGGGTGATGGTTGGGGTGTGTGTCCCCATGATGCCAATCCCGGCCTAAAAAGTTGTTGTTTTTCTATCACACCCGCGACGATCCTTCCGATCGGTAGAGTCGTTCTGATCGTTGTCGCAGTAGTTTTCATATAGTCGTTCCAGTCTTTCAAGTTTCGCGCGTGCACTGGCATCATAGTCCCGTACAGTCGGAAAAGGTTGATCGCGGAGTGTTTCAATACAGTCGTTAACAAGACTTTTCAGACTTGATAACGACTGTATTACCGTGCGGGGACAGTGCATGTCCGCGCGCTTTGTTTTCCGATGTACCAGTATCTTGCGACCCAGCCGATCAATGGGCGTTCCCCTGGCCCCTCCTGGTAAAAAGCACTTTGTTCTTTTTTATCCCCTTTTGTGCTGTTTATCACACTAGATTTCTTGTAAAACTACTTCTCTGTGTTCATCTGTTCACGGCTTAATCGAAATCCTCCAGTGTTAAACGATATTTATATTCTCTTGGTAATTCCGGGATCATCTTAAATATATTTTTCTTCTTTTCATAATAATCCAAAAACTAGTATTCGACTCTGGATGATACTTGGTCATGTACAGTCAGTTTTTGGTTTATTGTGAAAATAACAATATTTTTAGTTGATTCCGGATTACCAAGAGAATATAAATAGCGTTTAACACTGAGGGGCTCTCGAATACCAGTTTTTGGTTTATTGTATTTATTTTTCTGGTTCACGCACACGACTATTTGGGCTTTTTGTATTATTCTTCTTTTCACGATAGTGCCAAGATGCATTCTTTGTAATGTTTTGGATGTGATAACTCAAGTGACTTTACATGACCAAGTATCATCTTTTTCTCCATACTCGCCAAAGTGCCGCCTTGTCTCAACTGTTTCATGAAAGAGCGCAAGATTTCTATCATAAAAGACCGTGAATTTCAGTCGTCAAAACAGGTCCTCGAGGGAAAAGCGAAGATGTTGCGAGAGAGTGGACGAGGAAAGCGACCAAACAAAGCAAGGCCACTAACTCAGGAAGAAGAGGAGAAACTTTGGAGGGAACGAAAGTATGAAAGCCACACACCAGAGGCATTAGTGTCAAAAATGTGGTGGTAACTTACTTAGCATTTTGGTTTCCGCGGAAGACAAGAGCACCACGGAATGAGGATGGAGGACTGCTGCGTCATCCGAGCTGACAACGGCTTGCAATGTGAATCCTTTAGAGAGGGCCCAACAAAAACAAGACCTGGCGCTTTGTCAGCAAAACACCGCGATTTTCAGCCAAAGAATTTTAGCACCACGGGTGGAGAAAGATGTCTTGTTTCACTATTCCAGAAGTATAAAGTTCATCGCCCGTGAAATTTACAATACACAGCTCTAGCATCGAGCAAAAAAAAAACACTGATGTCGTTTGGTATACTGTGCAGCCCATGGGTGTAAGTCGCATCAACTCGATGATGAAAAATCTTATCCATGGGACGAATCTTAAAGATAACGGGAAAAAGTTCACAAACCACAGCGCCAGAAATACCCTAGTCGGCAAGCTAAAAAAAGCCAGTGTTGAGCGGTCAGGTATCGCAAGAGTAACAGGCCACCGAAATCCCCAATCGGTAGATGATTACGACGAGGGCGATGAAGAAGAGCAGTGTGAGCTTTTTCATGCAAATTCAAAACCAATCTCGGGAATTGGTCTCGAAAACCAGCTACTTCCAGTTCCATCTACAAGTCGGTTTGGTTTTTCTCGCAATGAAGATGCTACTTTGGCCCCCGAATTCACGTTCGCAGACCAACAAATTCGAACAGCAAACGTTCGCCCTCAAAGAGAAGTTCTCCAAAACTCTCCATCGATTCAACAAGAATTCTCAAGCAGCCAGATGAGCTCAGCAGCCAGAGTATCTATGGGGGCTCAAGTTCAAACGAACACATTCCATCACTGTGCGGTTCATTTCAACTTCACGCAGCAACAGCAACCAGCATCAACAGCTCAGTTTCAAGTCAGAAAGCGCCGCAATGTGATCGAAAGCGATTCTGACGATGATCTCATGGAATGAACTTTTTAATGCCGTATCTAAGCTCCATTTCGGCAATATAAAATCCACGATAGAAAAGTTTTTCAGAGCCATTGATTGTTGAACTGTTGAATTGTAAACTGTTTTTGGTCTAGTATTATGGGATTGCTTTTGTATTACAAACCAATGAGTTGCATTAAATTACGCACGTGGTCAGACGCACGGGAATCGTTGTTTTTACTCATTTTGTGTTTATTCTTGGGATAAATTTTGCATAAATATTATTAATAAGTAATCATGCGACTTTTCTCGTTCAATTTATGATTCAACTATGATACTTTTTGAAAAACACACTCGTGCAATTAATTCCAAATTGAACTCGAAGTAGTATGATTACCTATACGAATAGCCAGGCAAGGTACATTATCTTAAAATACAAACCTTTTCAATTTATTTTGTTTGCTGGTCGTGTTGGAAGACCTCATTTAATATATGAAAAACGTACGGGTGCGAGTGTTTCATCAGAGATTCAAAACACCGAGAGAGATGAGAAAGCACAAGGCCATCTGCGGCCGTGCTTTTATCGTGTCGAGGTGTTGGAATCCTTGATGAAACACGAAGCACTAGTGTTTTATATGGCTTATCGACGTATTCACCAAAGAATGTCACGATGTAATCGCAATTTCGCCCTAATTGTAAAAGGCGGCATGAACGGAACGCAAAACTGCTTATCAAACTATTGACCAAACAATGCCGAGAAGTTTGTGTCCAATCACAACCTGCTTTTTCTCAAGGGAAATACAATTAGTACATTTTGTTATTTATTATGCGACGCAAGATAATTCATTCGGCGCGAGAAGCTTGAGCTATGGCCGAAGGTTTAGCGGCCAACCGTTTTCGTTCTCCCAAGTGCGGAGAGGACGAAAAGACATTGGTTAAAGCCAGCATCCCAAAGTCTACAATGTACAGGAGTACAGGTTAGCAAAGTTTGCAATCTTTTATGGTCAGAAATAAAGTTTCTGAGAAGGAAGAAACGGTCAACATTCAGAGTATGGAGTCGGAGTTTAATAAAGTAGGCCAAGGCTTAAGTTAAATTTTACACTCTGCATCATTCATTTTCAAATTGTGAGGTTAACATAATTGTAACTAAAAAAAAGTAGGACTACCTGCTGTTTCCTTGGCTTGATTTGGTTTCCCTGATTGAACCAATTGCCCAATTGTTTGATTAAAAGTATGATAAATTACGTTGTCATTGATGTTATTGTTCTATATGGGTCACATGCACGGGTCTTGATGAGTTTAAGAACCTCATATGAAGACTTCATCGATGTCAAGCGTGGCCATAACTGCAAAGGTATTTTCCTTTTCGCAAATAACGATTTGTATTTATAATGGTTCGATCCCCTCAACAAACCAACAATGAAATACATCCTAACAATTAGTGTCCTTTCGATTTCATGTTACGGTTCGGTCATTGGCGACCGAACTGTAACATGAAATACCGTGACATTACCGTGATCTCAAAAAACTCCTGATACGAACATCGTTGCTAGTATAAATAAGGTTAATAAAAATTCCCACCAGGTTTACAAGAGTGGGGACGAAGGTGACAGCGCCTGTTAAATTCCAGGACACCATTTCAATCGGTGACTACTGCGCTGAAAATACTGTTAAGGTACGTTTCATCATACTGTCTCAAACAAATCACAACAGTTTGGAGCTGTTTGTAATCACTGGATAACAATGTCACTATAAGCTATCGCGGGATGTATAAATATGTGCGTAAAAAGAGTTTGTATTTATTTTATAGGACAGTTCGTATGTTCGCAAGGCAGTGGTTGTCCACAGTGGCACTTACTGCACAAACGGCCATAACACTGCTTATTGCTCAGAGAATAGGCAGTGGTTCAACATAGATGATGTCATTGTAAGTACATTAGCAATAATGTCTTGGTTGTTTCGTGAATATGGATCACTATCAGCCGATTTGTGGTTTATTGTTGGGGCTCTTGCGTACATACACACTTCTCGGTCCCGTGAATATGGATCACTATCAGCCGATTTGTGGTTTATTGTTGGAGCTCTTGCGTACATACACACTTCTCGGTCCCGTGAATATGGATCACTATCAGCCGATTTGTGGTTTATTGTTGGAGCTCTTGCGTACATACACACTTCTCGGTCCCGTAAATATGGATCACTATCAGCCGATTTGTGGTTTATTGTTGGAGCTCTTGCGTACATACACACTTCTCGGTCCCGTGAATATGGATCACTATCAGCCGATTTGTGGTTTATTGTTGGAGCCCTTGCGTACATACACACTTCTCGGTCCCGTGAATATGGATCACTATCAGCCGATTTGTGGTTTATTGTTGGAGCTCTTGCGTACATACACACTTCTCGGTCCCGT
This sequence comes from Nematostella vectensis, assembly GCF_932526225.1. Classification (NCBI taxonomy): domain Eukaryota; kingdom Metazoa; phylum Cnidaria; class Anthozoa; order Actiniaria; family Edwardsiidae; genus Nematostella; species Nematostella vectensis. Next base: position 20,556,319 of record NC_064034.1, on the reverse strand, counting down.
GAATATGGATCACTATCAGCCGATTTGTGGTTTATTGTTGGAGCTCTTGCGTACATACACACTTCTCGGTCCCGTGAATATGGATCACTATCAGCCGATTTGTGGTTTATTGTTGGAGCTCTTGCGTACATACACACTTCTCGGTCCCCCTTGCCGAAGTGCTCGCCAGCAGGGCATACATGCTCTTGTGCGAAAAAACAGACACAGCGAAGTATACCATATTCCGGTTCGGAGACCAAATCTCATTCACATTATTCTTGGGGATTTACTTTAAATCAAAACGTTATTTTACTTAGGTATTGACTAGTGAATTCGTTAAAACCCAGAGTAGTAGACCAGCAGACGTGGCAGCAGACAGATACGAAAAATGTTGTTAAAAAACGCGGTTTGTTATTTCGTGCCTGAGTATTCCATTGCCAATGTACTCACATTAGTTTAGAATGAATAGGAAGTGAAGCAAAATTTCGTCAAGCGTTAGGGCTACGAGGACGAAAATTTCAAGAAATGGCGGTTTATCTGAACCGAAAACCATGGAACTTTATTTACAAAGATCTTGCGAGGGCAAGGGAATCAGTGTTTATAAGGGGGACGTAGACGAGATAGGGATCAAGGCAGGAACCCGTGTAAGATGCCAAATGTTCAGGGGTGTGACCATCACAAGACAGTCGTTAAGTCGTTTAGCTTGTCCGGGCAAGACAAGCCAGTATGTTAGCGATTTTTCGCAATATTGGCTGAATGACGAGGTAAGTGCTCAACAACTTCTTAGTAAACGCAAAATCGCGCTGTGTGAGCTTCTGTCGGGACTGCGATGTGCTCTTCGATGAGTCCTAATGTTGTAACACAAAGCATGCTTTACAACTGGGATTTGTAGTTAAAAATACATAAAAAAGTATCGCCGTATAATATAGAGATTTATTTATGCTATATCAAATCGTTGACGGGTTTCTATCGCTACTTGCAGAAGAATACGAGCAAAAGACTATTCTAGATCCCTCTGGAGTTCAAGCTTTCACCTTTGTGTTTAACAGGGGGAAAAAGTCTACATCTTCAGTAGCTTCCTCCATAGAAAGTTATTGAATGGAAATAAATCCGCAGCAAACATGGTGTATAAGGTAAACCAACATCTTTTTATAAAAAATTAACAGCTATTTGAGGACATACATTACAATGTTTAAAACGTCAAAAGTGACCTCTATTTCCTTTTAGGTAAATGAAGATCTTTTCTCAAAAAATCTCTGCTTCATCCCTATCAATACGGGACTACACTGGACAGGGCTGGTATAAAAAAGATATGTCTCCAAATGGTATATCTAGAGAAAGACACTAATTAATCATTAATAATTACAGGTTGTCAACCTGGCAGAAAAAAGTTCGAGTTATTTGAATAAAATCTATCCATCGCATAGCCAAATGCAACAGCAAAGAAAATTATTGAGAGTAAGGTAACGTGATGAAATCTGTTTTCTGTTGGCATTGCCAACAATTGCCGAACGCTTGTGTTGCAAACAATTAGTTGTTTTGAATGGCAAATTAGTAAATTCAGGTGAGATGAGCGTTATGTTTTACCAACACGTTCATTTCAGTTATTCCTTAATTCATGTATTTGCTCCTTTTCTGGATTCAAGAGGTGAAATGTATTACAAAGCTTCCCAAATTCGCGACCATTGTACTGGACAAATATGTTTTTAAAACTTCGATCGTGGGAATTCATCATGCTAGGTGCACTCCTGTTACATACCCATTAGAGAACAGGTAAGCTATTATTTGACTGCATATATAGATGTTAACGTATTACAACGTTTGGAGCGACAAAGTTTTGTACGGGTTTCTGTACGAGTTGTAGCACAACCGTAATCGAGCGATCCTCAACTGTGATTACTGTCACTTTCTATTACTTAATTGATGTCTCTTTTTCCTTCTGATTGCCTTTATAGTTCCCCCTCTTTTCCTTGCTTAGCCCCCATACTTTGTTTTGCAACGCTTAAGACTCCTTGCTCTGCAACTGTCATGTAAAAGACTTGGTGTTTATTCAATGTCTTGTTATCCAGCTCCATTAGCGTAAACACTCGCATTAAAGTAAACACATTGAGATAAATAATGAGGCAAAAGAAAATTGAATTCAAAATTTCATCTGTTTTTGATGTTCAAATTTCATTTTATTTTTTTTCTTGAGATCTGTTCTTCAAATTAAGCAAATTTTAGGGAAGTATCTGTGTTAATAATTTTAATTTCAGTTACAAAATAAAATATCTTAATTAATGTTGGTTTAATTAGTACAGTCCTCTATCGGTATGAATAAGAAATTAATATGCCATTCAAATTAGTCTACCCGGTCCATTGATGCAGAAAGCTCATTCAGAAAATAATACAAGTAGTACAAGATGTCTTTGTGCTTGATATATAGCAATATAATTTTGTGTATTTCTTTTAGTGCCTACCGCCTTGCTGCATACAGAAATTTTACCTGGTGGAGCCATGGTTACCTGGGAAAGAAAAGGCGTAAAGCAATCCCTGCATGTGCTGTGGGTAAAATCCGTGAAACCTACCCAGAGGCCAGTGGCATTTATACAGGTTTCAATGCTGGCCTCTAGAATAGGAGTGTGCCTTGACTGATGAATTCCCATTGCTGTTTCTAAAACATCTTTGTCCAGGACAAGATAAGTTGCACTTTTTGATGTGAGTAGCCTTTATGTCCAGTTTTATTCTGAAAAGCTAGAGGTCCTGTTATTGTTAGAAATGCAACACAATTTAAACTCCATCCTCAACAGTTCCATTATCATCAGTTTCGTTATCCATAGTGAACACTAACATAGTAGACTCAAACTTAAATGTTTTTTTAATCTGTATATTGCCATTGCTTATTTTCACTATACTCTTTTTTATAAAAATCTTTTTTATAAGAATGTCCAGCCTGAGATTTAATCAAAAGGACATACTAAGAACATACCAAGGCTCAGGTAGCAGAAACAATTTTCTTTTTTATTTCTGATAGTACATAAGAACATATTCAGCCTTGAAATGTCCCAAAAACAGGAATGGCCCAGTCTCAACTAAAAAATTAGACGTTCTTATAAAAAAAGAGTGTATTCAATTGTTTAAAATTTCAAAAGAGAAACAAAAGTTTGAAATCTGAAAAATTATAATAAATTGTCAATTGAATTTAAAGCCTTATTTATAGAGTAAGTAATTTACATATTACTATTACTATTGTGTAGTAAATCATTCAGAAAATTGATCACTCTTGGTAGTCAAAAAGTTAGTGACAATTGATAAATGCATTCTGTTTCTCCACAAATAAAACTTTTGCGGTATTATCAACAAACAGGTTGGGGTTTCACCTTTCAGGTGCTCGAGCTTAATACTACTGCCTTGACAGTTAGGAGTAGAGAACAGGGCTTTAACCCATTGACTCCTGGCTATTTTTGAGCTGAATTTACAAAAAAACAGACTGAACAGATACCATGGAAATCGAACTGGAGGATCAGATTAAAGGTATCTATTTGTGTCTTGAGTTGTGTTTACTGATCTCTCTCCCTTGTGTGGTATTTTGAGCGTTTTGTTGAGAGGGGTGACTATTTTTTTCTTTCCTTGTTCGGCTTAAAACTTGTCAAAGAACCTGGTCTATTATTTGGCTTAAGAGTAGTTGCCAACACCTTGGTTGGATGCATATCTTCAAGACCATTTATCCCTTAGACTGATGCCTAAGTATCTTCGTCTTGTTGTGTTTATTTTGCATTTATGAATTTTTTGGGTTGTGGGTACTTCCCAAAGCAGGTACAGGCCGGTTGAGAGGTCGATGTGTTAAAGAAAGTGATGATAACAAAGGTACTCTAACTAGACGGAGGAGAGGCATAGAAGGGGCTACATGACTTTAACTGTTCCCAAACCTAGTTGTTAAGCTGGCAATTGCAGACCTCTTGTCTGGTCGTGAAGTCCCTGCTATATTGGCAGGCAGGTCGATGGACAATCCTGGAGTTCTCTCTTCAACTGCCTGTTGCTTTCGCTGTATCACTGCATCAACCATTTCATGTAGGTGTTCTTTTGATGTGGGCTCATAGATGGGCTTTGTGACCCATTGTTTACTGCGCTTAGTGAACGACAGCTTGAAGCGGAGATCTCCAGAAGAGGTTGAAGCTTGTTGGCGTCCAACATTAGCATTGTGGCAAGTGCTGCTAATTGTGTTCTGGCGACCATGCCTTTGAAGGAGAGGTGTTGCCGCTTGGGGGCATATTTGGTTATAACGTTGTGGCATGACTCCAGGGATCCTGTGTGGCAGCATAGGTTAAGCTGCATGATATCATTGAGCAGACGAGTGTTGAACACCACATCCTTCAAGGCCTCGTGTGCTTTTGAGCCAGGCTTAAGCCACTGCTTACGCCGGTTCTCGTCTGTTGGTATTTGCCCATGGGCACACTGGTGGTACATTGTGGCTGTGTCCCAAGAGTGGATGCCAGCAACGTGGAACACAACAGATAACCACATCTCTTGTAACAGCTCGCTGCTTCCCTCGCAAGCAGATGCGCACCACCACAGGTGATTACTGACTGATTTGATCCATGGCAACAGGTCGTTGGTGTCTTTCTTTTTCGCAGCCTCAGTTAGTTTCTTGGTGACAGACTTTGCCATGTGCCATACGTCAAACTGGTGCTGGCATTCAGGATGGTTCTTCTTCAGATCGGATCTGATACCCACATGCCGATCAGTAGCCACTACCTTGACCACATTTCCACTTTTTGATATCTCATCCATGCAAGCCAAGCCGCTCCATCCCATTGCTGCTTCCAGCCTCTGTCACCTGCACAGTAGACATCGACACAATCTTGTCTGTTTTCTGGTCAAGCATAGTATAGGTGCAATACTTTGCATTATGTCCAGGGCTATCGCACCGACCATCGCCTGAGACCCACATGTCACTGCCACATTCATCTAGAGTTCTTCTCTGCTCTGACCCCCAGAACTCATTTACAACTGGAAGCAGCAGCTCATCTTGAATATTATAGAATGTCCTTTCTGAAATAAATTGGAGGTTAAGGATGTCTGCGAATGATGCTAACTTTACCAATGTTGAGCCACTGAATAACAAGGAGGTAGAGACGAGGAGGTTTCCTGCTGGCATTCGGCCAAGAACTGGGTGGCTTTGCCAGGATGTCTCATGCCCATGAATGCAGCAGGCTGCAACCCGCAACATGCTTCCCTCTGTTGAGCTCTCACTTGACATGACACTTGCCCCGCACTGTGTACACCACTACAACAGCTTATTTAATTCATTTTCAAATACAATGAATTTTCTGTCATACTGGGGTAGCAGAGATATGCGCTCGGAATCCTCACTTTCCTGTTACTGGCCGCTGATTGGATTGGATTCTCCATTGACCTCCTGCCCCTCCTTGTCATTCTCTTCCTCCTCCTCCTCATCATCTCCATAAGTGTTGCTATACATGATGTTTTGGCATTGTGTGGCATCATCTTTCATAACCTTTTCTGTCTGAGTAGCCTGGGTAATCATCAACTTTGCATGTGTATTAATCTGGCAGCCTTTCGATGTAGTTGTCTTGGCTGGAATATTGCACTGCACAGATACATTTCTTACTCTTGGGGTGGATACAGTAGCTGTATTGACAGGGAGAGGGTGGGATTTAGGCAAATGCTAGAAGGAAAAAGTCAACAACAGGTGTCAAAACAAAACCAAAACCAGCAAAGCATTTTATAAAAGAATTAGTGCATTTAACTTGACCATGCTATCTATTCTATGGTTGGCACAGCTGGTTAAATTCAATTGATCATTTTAAACACTGGATAAATGCATGCTTACTGTTTTTGTTTGTTTGTTTAACAGCTCGTAGAAGTTCTTATTGTGATAATCAGCCCATTATATTTCCATTATATTCATTTATTATATTTCCCCTGATACCAGCTCTAACCCAATATATTTTCCCCTGCTACCAGTTCATAGTTTATTTTTCTACTATTTGTCAGATTAACCCCTTTAATAAGTTAATTCCCTGACATTGCATAAATTCCATAAGTTCCCAAAGAGGACACTCATTAGGTATAGGGCATAGGTAAGATATTTGATAGGAGGGGCCCTTTATACGACATTTTCTATGTTAGATAGTGTCCCATAAATTTACTGTATCTTTAACTGCTAGAAGGGAGACCTCCCCCATAATAATTTATTGGAGTTTAAGTGATGTATTGCAAAATGCTCACAATAAAAAAATATATATGTAAAAATTCTTTTAATAAGAAATTACCCACTTTTAGGCGGTCTAGGGGGTCCCTTTAACAAAAATTACCTACTTTTAGGCGATCTAGGGGGCCCTTATAACAAGCAATACCCACTTCTAGGCGACCTAGGGGGTCCCTTTTAACAAAAATTACCCATTTTTAGGCGATCTAGGGGGCCTTATAACAAGCAATACCCACATTTAGGCGATCTAGGGGGCCCCTTTTAACAAAAATTACCCACTTTTATGTGATCTAGGGGGCCTTATAACAAGTAAATGACCCACTTTTAGGTGGTCTAGGGGGATCCCTTTTAACAAAAATTACCCATTTTTTGGCAAACTAGGGGGTCCCTTTTAAGAAATAACTCTTTTTTGCCATCTGGAGGGGGACCCTAGTTACACACCTGCGCCTTACTTGGGATCCCCATGCCCCACCCCCTGACATGTGCTATTTTTTGTATAAAAAAGCATAAAGTGTTCTTGAAAGGCTGTACTGTTTGTACAACGTGCCCAACCCCTTTTTCCTGAATTTTCCAATGGCTCATAGCTATCGCTGGATTGGCAACGGCAGGATCAAGTCATTATACAAAAGGAGTCGTTCTATTATTGGGGGGGGGGGGGGGGGGAATAATGACAGGTCTTTTGGTTTTTGTTTTGATTTGAGCTTTCTTAAGTTCACATTCTTTGTTAACCCTTAAAATCTAAGCAAAAAGGCTAAGAATATACCGTACATTTATAAAAACTAAATCAAGAGTAATTTCAATAGCGATACTGGAAGGAATGTACGGAAGGTATCAGGAAAACATTCATAAAGATTGAAGTTATGGGAGTGTATGTTTTTAAATTTGTTTTTCTGCATGGCTAAATGAGAAATACTGGGACAAAAATAGTAATTAACAAGGTAGTAAGGGACGGACAATTTAACCTTTGAGAAGGGGGGGGGTAGATGTTTCTGAAAAAAACATTCCTGTAAGCCTTTTTTACAAGAAAAAAAATCGTGCAAGGGAAAAATAGCCTGCACGCCAATAGAGGTAAAAAATTCTGCCCAATAGCCAAGAGGAAAAAAATATCTTGCTCACATCAAAGCATCCCCTCCCACCTAAAAAGGTTAAATGGGCCGTCCCTAAACCACGTGAGATTCGCGCGTTAATATTATTGGCTAAGAAAACAAAGCGTAAAACATACCATAATTTTCAAACCGAACGAACCATCAAACGATACAGTTGATTCTTGCTTTCGCCAGACTTTCACTTTACAGATACTATAGATATGCACGACTCAGTGGATGGTTGGAATACAAGAAGATGGACAATAACACAACACGTCTTCATGAAATCAGGCCCGAGTCTGAAAACAGCTAAACATTGATATTTCGCGTGTAGAAGATGATAGTTTCGTAGCTTGCCTAGTCAAGTGCATTTGTCGATGGAATGAAACGTTCATTAATACGGATTAGTGGGCTTAGATCACATTTTGGATGCTAAAAAGCGCTAGAATTTGGCCGTTGGGTCGATGTTTTCGAATCTACAGCAGTTACCGACAGAGGTAAGAAGATTTTTTTTATCGTTTTTCATTACGCAAGCTCCATGTGCTCATAATAAATGGATCGACAATTCAAATTTGCGTTTGTACTAAAGCACTTTCACTAACCGTAATACCTTATTGTGTAACCTCTATCTAGTGATTTTGGTGAAAATTCGCACCGGGATAAAAACAAAAAAGTTTAGAAGTAAGAATAATAACGAAAGAATATATAAGCTCAAGTGGCTGTAAGTACTTAAGTATATGGTTATAAGTTTTTAGTTGATTTATGCACAAGGTTTCCATGATGATCACGAAAAATGAGGTCTTTATTAAGTAAGTTATAACTTACACTCTCCATAAGAAAGGTATATAACCGGCATTGATTTAATACCATAATATGAGAACCGAACTGCCATAGTATGTGTTCGTACTTCTATCATTTTCAAAGTTGTGTTGCATAATTGATTAAAGAAAAGTACATTGGTTTGTAAAAAAAATAACTCGTATCAGTGTTGGAAGTGTTAGCTAAAGTGTCAATTGAAAAGCATTTTTTTCAAGTACTTAATATTTTTCTTTTATGAATAGATGGATCACAAGCTAACAATGCTAGTTCGAAACTAAATAGCTATTCTGTATAAGTAGTGGCGCGCTGCACAAAACTTTAAGCGTGAATTTCATCCATATAAGCAATATGAAACAAAGTTTGTAGGAATTTCGTGGAATGACTCACAATATTTTTTTTATAAAATAAAAGGTTGCGCTGCGCGTGCCACGAAAAACAAAGTCATAAATGAAAAAAAAAATACAAAACGAAAAAATTATATTAAAAAAGTTTATTTTTTGAACGCCGGGTAAAAATAATGTCCGAGCATTGAACTTTTAGTAAAGTAGGTTACATTTTGAGACAAAATTGATTGATAATGTTATGCAGTAATATATAAAGTGTTGCCTAAAAGTAAGTTGTAAAAGTAGCAGAACTTTCGCCAAAAGGTTACGGAAAGGAAGAGGAGCATAAAGTCATATTTGACTATTTCTCACCTGTTGTTTTTTTGGACGGGGCTGTTGAACATGGCTCCTGGTTTAGCCTTTCCATGTTTGGGACCGCAGTATCTCTGAGACATCTCTGCGCTTTACCTCCCATTAACTCTGCTCGTAGGTTGCGTTTGTACGAATCGTTTGAAAAATGATCGGAACAGACGCAGTATTTGGGGAGATCCGCGAAGTCTACCCTGCATGCTACAATTTCTGCCCATTTCCATCTTAGTGACGGTTCTTGGGGGAAGCGGTGAAAGCTAATTCCTTGTGTTTTACGGGAGTCGTTTTTACAACTCGGGACAGCGCAGTTTACCATCTTTCCAACTACAAATTTCCCGCCGGGCAGAGCCCGCGATAAAAATAATTATTTGCATATTGCGGGAAAACCTTAGCAACCATCCAAGTGATTGTTCAGACAGTACGTTATGAAACGACCGCTGACAGTTTTTGCGCTGACGAGCAAAACATCCAAGATGGCGACGAAACGTCAAATTTATCAAAAACGAATAATAACCGCGCAAAAACACCCACAGTAAGCGTATTTTTTGTTTTTGCATCTTAATATAAGCCCTGGTAGTATTTAGCTTGCAGTTCCCCTTTAAAAAAGAAAGGTGGCGCAATAGCGTCTTGAAGTTCTTTTCCACGGTGCCGACTTGTTTTTTTCAACCGTTCTGTCACCCATGCAAATTCGCGCTAACCTGTCAAACCTAGAACAAAGAGAGCATTACAAAACGTCAACCCTCTCACGAAAGAGCTCATTTCGAAGGAAACACGTCACAAGGACACACCATGGAACCGTTCCCAGAACCTTACCAAGCCTGTTGGGCAGCGCGTTCTAGTTGGTTTCCGACATCCCAACTCCTTAAAAACCACGCCGTCAGCATGGTTCCGAAAACCGAGGAGACCCCACCACCCCCACGAAAACAAGGTAGGCCAAGACAATCCCTAAAGAAGAAGACCTTGTCAAAAGCCTGTCAGACCCTCACGCCAAAACCACCAAGAAAACCCCGAACGAAAAAGACCCCACCGCCAGCACAAAAGACCGGTTCACCAAGCACCAATGAGAACGCGACCCGTGAGCAACACGCCACCATTTAAAAAAACGCCATGCTATCAAAACTTTTTTAATTTCACCATAAAAACAAGCACGAAAGGGTTGAAAAAAAAAAAAACCATGAACCACTCAGCTCAACCACGAAGACCTCAAGAGGACTCTAATACCCACGCTCCCTGTACCTGTTGCTGTTGGCGACAGGTATTCTGCAGTCCTCAATGCATGGCACGCACTGACTCGGCCATGCAACGCCACGCCGACGCACTATCGCGCGAGGCTCGAAGACTACAGAGCCAGCAACAACAACGACAACGACAACAACAACAACAACGGCGTTTGGGCCCAGAGGATGAGGACGAGGAAGAACCTACGACTTCTCCTCCTCCTAAAAGACTCTCCCTCGTTGACCTAACGGGTGATCATAGCAGCGAGGAGGAGGATAACGCCAGCCTCGTCACCCATGGACCCGACATCGTCGACCTGACGGGAGGGAACACCAGCGAGGAGGAGAAGGAAGAGGAGGGCAGCACCAGCATCGATGGACTCGTGACGGCCCTCCAACATCTCCCCGACATGCCAGACATCACTTATCTCTTCCCTAGCGACGATGAAGAGAGCCTCTTCTGGGAAAGTGTAAGAGAATAACACGACTTCAAGGACACTTTTTTTTCTCCTCTTTTATTATAATAAAATCCTTGTCATCACTAAGATCACTCTAATAAAAAACACGATTTCCTACGTACTTGTCAGTTTTTTTTCTAAGCTTCTTTGGCGGTCCCTAAACGAATCACCCTCGCGTCCCACATCTCCACGGCCGCCTTCCTCACCCACCCCCCGACCCTCTCCCGACGCACATCCACGGCTGGCGGGACGCTCCGCTCGTGACCCCAACGGGACACGTCCATGACCGTTAAATTATGCACGCAATCCTTCATCAAACCGTGCCAAACACGGCGCCCCTGGGGGGTACCCCCAACCCCTCCATCATCCCACACAAACTCTGCCATAAGAGACCCATCCCACCCATCACGGTACCCCTCACCGACGACGATAACACGCGTGTATCAAAACCACTCTCAGAAACCTGACGCTTAAATAAGAGGGCCACTACCGCGTACACGAAATAGTTTATTACATCGCTAATAGGAAACGTGTCTACAACATCCACACTAACTCTAGACTCTACCGCCAGCTCTATCCTAGAAGCGTCCTCAGACACTACTGTTCCATCCTCTCGGTGTCGTTTCCGAGAAGCAACGGTTCCAGCTTCTTCTTTCTCAGCTTCATTCCCTTCCTTTTTCTTCCCTCCTTGACCACAGGATAAAGCAAGGCTCTCTTCTTCTTCTGTGGTGTCGGGGGCACCTCGGCCATCATCATCGCCGCTTTCATGCCCTCCCACACCTCCGCCACTTTTGTTGTCGCCACCAGCTCGTCGTTGTCGTCGTCCTCGGAGGACGACTCTGGGACGGTCGCCATACGTTAGGCCGAGGACGCTCGCCCGCCCATAGAAAGCTGTCGCACGGTAGGTTGGGGGGTGGGACACAGCACTTGAAGTACAAGCGTCCCTGGTTCTTTTCACTCCTCGACATCGAGGGGAAACTCGCTCACGGCAGTCCCCTCAGGAATGGCCTTCCGGATCAAAAGCGCTTGCTCCCCCGGGTAATAGAACCCACAACCCACGACGTGGTTGGCATAATCCACTTCCGCGCCACAACGGACCGCCTCGCCTGAACGTTTGACCTCCTTGCCACAAAAACACTTCATTCCTCGACTCAAGCGGTAGCTCAACTGATTCCCACACGATACTCCCTCCACTATTTCTAACGACTCACACAAAAGACCTGTCACGCCTTGTTACGGGAGATACAACGTTTGACAGCCCGTCGTCCCACGGCTCTAAAATAAGCCGACCATGACGGCTCATAATATCCCGACGCCATTTAACGCAGCCACTCGCCCTCACGAAGGGTACGCAACAAGTACTCCCGCACCACCTCTCGAGCCATGCCCACCTCCAACGGAAAATACCGAGCCGACACCAGAGACACAGCCAACTCCTCCTCGATCTTCTCCGTCTGGGTACGTAACGCTTCCAACGCGTCACGCTCGGAGTCAGCCCAGGACACGCCACGAACGACGCCCGTCAAGAAGGCCATCACGGTCATCCTCAAGGGTGGCAGGCTCTCGCGAAACTTTTCTGAAAACACGCTATCCTTCTGTTCAGAAGGTTCCTCGTCACTCCCACGCTTGGCGGCTACGTACTCCACCACAATCGCCTCTCGATCCCTTTCAAACGTTACGTTGAGAATCTCAATCTTCGTGTCCCACACCAGCGTGAAAAACCGCTTTGGATTCTGCAACACCTCCGTCCTCACACCGTTCGCCACGCCGTAAGTACGCTCTCGCTCCACCATCATGAACAACAAAATCACCCTTGTTGATCCTGAGTTCAAATTTGCATCCTCTTGCCTTTTCCCATGCCTGATACGCGTGATCTTGCCCACGTTTGTCACGCAAGGTTGTTTACATTCCTGAACCTTTTTTTTGACAGGTTGACAGCTCGTTGGTGTTATATGGGCTCGTGTGGCTGTCATGGCGGAAGGACGCTCTAGAGATCGCTCCTCTGAAAACGTAATTTCATCTTCTCCAAGTCCATCCAGGACTCGCTCATGGTCAGTATCAGATCTCAGTAGCATGGATTTATCGAGACCAGTGGATTTGTTTGCTTTGTCTTCGCTGAATTTTACCAAAAAATGTGATCAAGTCGCCGAGCTCAAGGGCCTAAAGGATGAGTCAACTATCATCACGAAAGCGCTCGACGGGAAAACATTAGAATCACTCAATATATCAGATCTTAAAACCGAACTGGGAAAGAGAAAGCTTCCGAAATCTGGTTTAAAATCGGTGCTTGTAGAAAGACTTAGGACTCACATCTTAGATTACGAAATCTCCCGCCAAAATTCAAATTACCAACCGCCACAAATAGATCTTGATAGCACTGTTGAAAGTAAAGCCGACGCCGGCAATAAACAAGAAACTGAACCGGAAGAATTAACATCGACCAACTATGTTTCCCTAAAGAAGTTTAACGATCTTGAGCGTGATGTATTGGAACTTAAAGATCTATACAAATCATTTCAGTCCGCTCAAAGGCTTAAAGACGAAAATGGTTATCTGAGAGAAGAGCTTCGGCTAATAAAGAGTGACATGGATAAGATCAGGGAAGAGAGAGATTCACTAAAATTGGTTGTGTCAATGTTAAGTAAAGATTTGTACAAAAATCATCCTGACAACAAACCCTCGTCACAAGATCAAGTACTTGATTTGAATTGTGATACATTGCCCAGCCAATCAAAAGATGGAGCTTTGGAAACCGAGACAAAAGAGAGCAACCCAGCCGCGGAAAACAAACGCTCCAATCAGAAAAATGCCAACGCAAAACGAAGTCATAAGAAATCTAACAAATCTACGGCCGTAAATGGAGCTAAGCAATCTGGATCAGTACAACAAGAGCACAGAAAGCCCTCTGAGGTAGTCATCGCTGGTGATTCGATGATTAAGTACATTAATGGGTGGAATTTATCCAATGCATCGCAGCGAGTGAATGTCAAGTCCTTTTCTGGAGCCCGGGTTAGTGACATGGCTGACTATATTAAGCCATTGATTCGCAAAAAACCTGAGAGTATTGTACTTCACATCGGAACAAACGATCTCCGAGACTCGGAGCCCCACAATGTCGCTGACGGAGTTGTAGATCTCGCACATCAAATCGAATCTGCTGATATTTCTGTAGCTGTGTCGGGGTTAATAACAAGATCGGATTCTGAGGAGCTTACCGGCCGGGTGAAGGAAACGAATCGTTTACTTCGTTCCTTTTGTAACCAGAACGGTTGGGAATTTGTCCCTAATACCAACATTACATCGGCTCATCTAAATACAAAAGGACTTCACTTGATCAAGTCAGGCACCCAGGTACTCCAGAAAAATTTTAATTCAATGTTAAATAAGTGATTGGGTGAAAGTGTGAGCGCTAATTCGCCGGCTTATTCACTTCTCGACCAGCCTAAATTATTTTCTAAAAATATTTCATCTAACAATGATTATATTCCATCTGGCCCAACAGCTAGAGGCTTCAAAATGGCTTTTTTAAATATTGTCAGTATTCCAAAATATATAGATGAAATTCGGACGTCTAAATTAATGAATTCATTCGATATTTTAGGTTTTAGTGAGACCAGGCTCGATGACACTTATACAGACGATGAATTAAAAATTCATGGATCTTCAGGAAAGACAGAAATCGCGACGGTGGCGGTGTGTGTGTTTATATCCGCAGCTCCATCAATTGTGTTAATAGAAAAGAAATTGTTCCTGAAGATGTCGAAGCTGTCTGTTTGGAAATTCGTAAACCAAACAGTCGGCCTTTCATTGTTAGTGTTGTCTATCGTCCTGAGTCTCCGATCGAATATTTTAATCGCTTCGAAGAGTTAATAAAGGCAGTAGACGATGAAGACAAAGAGCACGTGATTCTTGGGGATTTAAATTGTTGTTTACTTAAGAAGAAAGTCTTTGATAATAAAACAAAAAAGTTAAAATCAATTTATGAAGCATATCAACTATCCCAGTTGATAAACGAGCCTACGCGTATAACAATTGATTCTAAAAGCCTAATTGATCACTTTGTCACATCGTCTCCTGACAAAATAAACTCATCAGGCGTAATTCACATTGGTCCGAGTGATCATAGTTTGATCTATGGAATAAGAAAGATAAACCCTTATAGGTGTGCGCGAGATAAAGCAAAAACCATTGAAATACGTAATTTTAAACATTTCGATCAACAAAAGTTTGTAAAGGACCTCCTTACTCAGTCGTGGGAACAGATTGTTTTGTGTCATGACACTAATGAGATGTGGGCACATTGGAAAGACCTGTTTCTAAACGTGTTAGACAGGCATGCCCCTGTACAATCTAAAAGAAAAAAAGCATTTAATGTCCCATGGCTGACCAGAGAGATCAAAGATTTAATTAATAACAGAGATAAGTTAAAGCGTAAAGCAATGGTGAGTAAATTACGTAATGACTGGGATGATTTTAAGGCATCCCGAAATAAAGTAAACATTGCCTTGCGCCAAGCCAAATCCAACTATTATCGTAATAAGATTGCAAATCAAAAGAATAATCCCAAAGAGGCTTGGAAAACGATAAATAGTCTACTTGGTCGCACCAAAGAAAATACAACTGTAAATGAACTTAAATTTGACGACCAAAGCCTTTTTTCACAAGAACATATTGCCGAAGCATTTAATGATTATTTTTCTAATGTTGGTCCAAAATTGGCAAGTTCAATGGCAAACCCTAGTAAATCATTTGAGCATTTTATTAAGCCATGTAGTGCTCAAATGTCACGTTTTAAGTTAGTATCCAATACAAAAGTACTAAAGCTTTTGGGTTGCCTTTCTAATGCCAAAGCGACTGGTATTGACAAAATCTCTGGAAAAATACTCAAGTGTGCAGCCCATGCCATTTCTCCATCTCTCACTTACATTTTTAACAACTCTATAATTTCCAACTGTTTTCCAGATGAGTGGAAAATGGCTAGGGTTTTGCCCCTCTTTAAAAAAGGCTCTAAGACTATTCCCGACAACTATAGACCAATAAGTATATTACCAGTGATTAGCAAACTAATGGAAAAAATAATGTATGAACAGTTATACGATCATTTTACAGCAAACCAAATTTTATCCGAACAACAATTTGGCTTTCGAAGACTACACTCTACTGTTTCTGCTCTCCTTGATAGCACTAATAGCTGGTATATTAACATGGACAGACAAAAGTTTAATTTAGTTGTATTTTTGGATCTAAAAAAGGCATTTGATACCGTTAATCATGACATTTTGCTTCGAAAACTAGAATTGAATGGTATCACTGGAAATGCCCTTTTATTAATTCAATCTTATTTGTCCAACCGTAAACAGAAATGCCAGCTAAACAGTACAGTGTCCTCTGAAAGTAAGATCACATGTGGCATTCCTCAGGGTTCAATTCTTGGCCCACTTTTCTTCCTCTTATATATTAATGATCTACCAGAGTGTCTATTGCACACTACTCCTAGATTATTTGCTGACGATACAAACTTGACAGCGTCTGGTAGTACTGTAGGGGAAGTTGAGTTGGCCATGAATTCGGACCTTGAGCAAGTGAAAGAATGGCTCTTGGCTAATAAATTAAGTCTCAATGTAGCAAAAACAGAATTCTTATTAATAGGATCCCACCACAAGCTAAGAACCCTTCCTTGCAAACCTTCTATTTCTATTGATAACAAGGAACTAAAACAAGTTCAGCAAAGTAGGGTTCTTGGTGTGGAAATTGACGAACACCTAAATTGGGATCAGCACATTGATTCTCTTGCTAAAAAAGTCAGTTCTGGTATAGGAGCCATGAAACGAATTTCTGAATTTGCTAATCAAAATACATTAGTCTCTATTTATAATGCAATCATCCAACCACACCTTAACTACTGTAGCGAGGTGTGGGATACTCTTGGGCAATGTAACACAATCCGTCTTCAAAAATTGCAAAATAGGGCGGCAAGGGTGATCACAAACAGGTCAAATGACACCCCTGCCACAGAGGCTCTAGCTGAATTGGGCTGGCAAAATTTAGAGACCCAGCGAGCAAAGACAAAAGCCAAACAAATGTTTAAAGTTTTGCATGATATGGCTCCAAACTGTCTCACGGACCTTTTCAGCTTAAAGAAAAATATTACAAATTACAATCTCAGAGGCTCCTCCACCTCGCTACAGCTGCCACTCCCAAAAACTGAATTTATGAAAAAAAGTTTCAGCTATGATGGAGCTAAACTATGGAATTCCCTCCCAGAGGCTAGTCGAGATTGTACAAGTTTATCATCATTTGTCAGAGAATTAGAGGCTCACACTTTTATCTAAACAAATAATTAGTTTAGCGTATTTATAGTATTATATACCCACATAGATCAAGTTTTTTTTCTTTCGTTATTTATTTAAATACTTTTACTTATAGTTATATTTCTAATTATTATAGATATATATATATTTTTCTTTTTTCCACACGCCCCTTGTGGAAATCAGCTGTTGTTGACGGGGCAAGCGTGTCTTAAATAAAGTCTATCTATCTATCTATCTATCTATCGTCCTACGTCACACATTCCTGAGCGGCTTATAATTTTAATTTTATGCAAATTTTATTCATTATTCGGCTCATTTTTTTCTCGCCCTCTGATTGGTTCCTTTTTTTGACAGGTGTGACGTCACACATTCCACACATTCCTGATCGGTGCATAACGCTAATTTTATGCAAATTTCGGCTTAGACATACCCCCTCATACTACTGGTGTTTGTTGTAAATTAATGCACACAGTGACATAGCGACACATTGTTTCCCTGCATTCAACCTAAATAAACTTACATTACCTTGAGAATAGCGCACAAATTGTTTGACTAGAATTTACAACTGTAGAAGGTCCTGGGTTTTTTCCACATCTATACTTAAAATAAACTTAGAATGACAGATTTTATGATTGAGATTTTTAAGTATGGTATAAATATTTATATTTTTTTTTTTCAAAATGGGATTTCTTGAATACTGCTTAATGCATTCCATATATGTTGGACTAATTATGTATTCAATGCCTTCCCTAACAACGTTTCTCCGGAAAATTCAGGAGCAAGCCAGGAGCAAGCCACTGGCCTACTAGTTGTACCCAAGTGGCCAACCCAACCTTGGTGGCCCAAAATAATTCAAATGTTGGTGCAAGCACCAGTACAACTTCCAGTGTCCAAGGCATCTCTGTATCTACCAAGCAATCTATTAGAACCACATCCACTAGACAAGACACTGTGCCTGATAATGTGCCACTTATCAGGGGATACCTCCAAAGCAGAGGCCTTTCAGCATCAGCTAATAGAGTAATCGGGAATTGAAGACGACCAGGTACCACAAAGCAGTATGAGACACATCTTAAGAAGTGGAGAGGCTACTGTAAGTCGCGGGACACTGATCCGATTTACACATCTGTAGATGAAGGCATTAATTTCCTGGCAGAGCCGTTTGAAACTGGCCTTGGATATAGTGCCCTCAACACCGCTAGAAGTGCTATTTCATCGAAAGCAGTACTGACTGATAACGGCTCCCAACCCCTTGTCAGCAGGTTTATGAAAGGGTTTTCAACTAAAACCAGCTCTCCCAAAATACAAGAACATTTGGGATTTTGGGACGGTTCTTCAGTACTTGAAGAACCCTGCACTGCCTGCACTAGGGAGTCACGTCCCCTCCTTATTGTTTACTATTACTTCATTGCCCACCCTTTACTACCATATGTAAGCAATCACTCACCTTCAAAGACTGAATGCTCGGGTTACACGCACATTCTCACGTGACTCCATAGCTTGTAAGTTCCCTAATGTAGACGAAATCGACGTTGCGAAGTCAAATGCTACGAGTAATGCCGTACAGATATCAAGAACGTAATTGAACCCAATCACCGTGGTTACACAACAAACGTCAGATAATAGTAGTCGACCTGCTGTTGATCCTAGAGCACGAGATATCGAAATGCCCCGTACAAACCGATCACAAATCCTGAACCTTCTGGTAATCGAGGCGAGAAAAGTCCGATAATAATGTTAAGTGACTCCATTTTTAGGGGCATTCACCAGCACCGATTTCATCGTTGCCGCTACGTAATCAAACAATATATTCATGGCGGGACAGCCGAGCTGGCAGAGTATTTGGATGTAATTGAAGATGGGAACATCTACAAATCGGTCATACTACACCCGGCAGGGAATGGCATTAGCAAGTTCAGCCCTAATGAAATTTCAAGAAATATGGAATTCTGTCTTGGAGCTGCCAAAGGAAAATGGTCACGAAGTAATATATTCATTTCTGGAATCTTACACGTCCCAGGAGATGATCGTTAGAATCGAGAAATTGATGAGATTAACGATAGTCTATAAACAACTCTGCACAAACGGTGTTAAGTACATCGGCAACAGGTGCGTAATAATGGATAGATTTTGAAAAACTCTTCCGGAAGTTTTCCGACCATTTTTTTTACCATGTTTATTTAAACAATCGTGTCGGCACTTAACGTCTTGTAAAAAACTTCAAGATAGATCGCTTAGCCCTTGGCGTGAGCGCTATCATTAGCTATATCTATAAGTATCAATAAATGCCTAAATCTCCAGGTTAAATAATTTTAGGCTGGGTTTTTCGAATGTAAATGGCTATCAAAGCCGTATTTTTGGTAACAAAATACAACTTCAGGAAGTAATCTCGTTAATAGAAAAGCACGATTTTTTGGCATTGTTGAAACACATGCCGACCAACAGTCAGATCTAAAGAATACCCGGATTTTCAAATTATACAAAATAAAGGAGAAAAAAAGGGAAGCGAAATCCCGGAGGCCTATGTGTTTATATTAGGAATAAGTTTGCTAAAGGTGTGTCTTATATCCCAATTAGAAATAAAAATATTTTATGGTGTAAACTAGAAAATCAATTTTCAAGCTAGATACAGATATTTATATAGGTACCGTTTATTAAAGCACAACAAATTATGAAAATGTTTATATTGATGACTATATAAGAGATTTAAAATGTGAAATTTTGAATTTTTCTTTGAAGGGGAATATATTAGTACAAGGCGACATGAATGCCCGCACAGGATTGCTTCAAGAATTTGTATCGAAAGATTCTAATAGACACAAGGCCAGATGATTACGAAATTGACGAGCAAATTTTTTCGAAATTCTTAAGACAGCGTTATTAATACCAGAGGGCGAAGCCTCGAAACTTGCACTGCACTTAATCTGAGAATTTACAATTGGTGTTTGATTGTTGATTTGGACGGAAAAACAACATGTTTCAAGTATAATGGATAGCCTTGTCGATTATGTCATTGGAAGTAGCAGTATTTTAAACATAATGAGGTGTTTATAGGTCAATCCCCTGCTTCCGCATTTTTCTGATCACTACCATATAACATACGCATTACGAACTAGTTTTGTTAATCAGGCGCGCACACAAGAAAAAAAAAACATATTTGCGACAACAGTGCATGAAAAATTAATATGGAATGAATAAAATAGTGGAAGACTGAATGGTATAATACAATTCGACGAAATACAATTACGAATAAATGAACAGCTAAATAATACCAGTATTTATTCAATGACAGACTTGTTTACAGAAACAATTATTGATGCTTGTTAAGAAGCTTGCTTTAGATATAAAAAAACGTTTTGAATAATGTAAAAATAAGGAATCAAGTATGGTTTGACGAGGATGAATGTAAAAATGAATGTCAACCCCAACAATGAAGAGGCAAGACGCAAATCACATGATTCAAAACGGAAATTTAGGATAACCTGTGGGCGGAAAACCTGTGACCTGACATGCAATTGGATCGTAATCGACTTTCAATTGGATCGTAATCGGCGTGCTATTGGATCCAACATTTAACACTCCACCGTACATGACGTGGAATTAGATCGGACGTAACATTCGGTCGTACTTAGCATGCATTGAATCGAATACAACTTTCGACCGTACATGAAATGAAATTAGATCGCGTATACTATTCCGCCGTACACGGCATGCAATTAAATCGGGCTTAACATTTAGTCGTACACGGCGTACATTTAGATCGGGCTTAATATTCGGTCGTACACGGCATGCATATTTGATCAAACACAACTTTTGATCGTACATGAAGTGAGATTGGATCGGGCATAACATTCAGTCGGGAGCCGTACGTCCAAACTGCAAGAGGCCTTTTGCAGCTGAGTATCACGTGATTGTACTGGAGAGCATAATTTTTACGTCGTTCGATTCTTGATATTTTAATAACAGTTCTAGTTAACATTAAAATCAAGCGAACAACAGTTATTTCAGAAGTTATCATCAACGCGATTTTGTTTTACGAGTCGTGTAATATTTGTTTGCTCTCCAGTCATGCTCTCTGATTTTGAATCCCTGGAATCGAGCCGCTTCATCATTCCCCTCCACCAGATGCCTACCTCGGTCTTACGTTGCATACTGTAATGGGAATCGGTCTAGGGATTTGCGTGCTGTGGCCGTTTTTGGTTATGTTCTCCTTATATGGTACAAGGCCCCCTATGTAATGTGCATTTTCCCGGGATAAATCAGTCTTCACTCCAGCTCTGTGTTGTGTGTTTGTGGTAGCGCTCTGGGTGTCGAAGTTCAGGGCGTTTTGGACCTCGAACGACAAGCTTGGTCCGTTACAATACTTTACCTAGAAGTCTCAGCGGAAGAAGCACGTGCTCTTCTCAGCCGCCATTTTTATGAATTTTTCGTAAAGTATGGATAACAATCAGTTTTTATCAGGTTTTAAGTACTCTTTGCGACTTTGTGTGACTGATAGAGATGACTGATATTGAGAGACTTTTATCCAGAACGACAACTTTACTCTAAAGCATCGTTCAAGAACTGACAGCCAGTAGCCCTACAAACAACGCCGTGTCAGACCCTCAACGCCAACGAACGCCTCAACAAACTTCTCCTTCCAACCCTTCCAACGCGGCTGCGGATTTCAAGTAGGTTGATCTTCAATGCAAATATCACATAACTGTTGTGCCTACAAAACGTTTTTACATTAAAGTAGTCGCTAGAGTTGGAATTTCATTTGAATTACTACCAGAATTACCACCAAACAACTTAACTGCCAACTAGGCTTTCTATTCTATTTCCCCCTCATTTTTATAGTCACGTGTACTTGTGGCCTTAGGATATATTTATATACGACATATTTTTGTTTGGCTAACCTGCGAACATTTTTTTATTCTTGTTCGTAAAAGCTTGAAGAGTAAAATAGCCTCTGAAGGAATCTGTTTTTCTATTGAACATGTGCTGCCACGCGAGCATTCTATTACCGATACTCGTATTGGTTTTACTTTAGTCATGTGGAATCTGCTCTAATGGGTGCAAATAAATATGTACTTAAGTTCTTTTCTAGCCTGCGGAGCGGCTCAAGGGAAGGGGAGGGGAAGGGAAGAAAGGGAAGCCTGATGGCAGACCATTGTTCTAGTCGTGCCGCCCCTAAGCGTGTGTCCTCAAATAGCTGTCAAAATTAACCAATCATATGAACTGTTTACATTGAAATTTTACTTCGGTTTCTTGTTAAAATAAGCGCACTGCGTGAATATTGTCTTGTTTCTTTGCACTATGTGTTCTCCGGTATGTACCCGTGAAAACTTAAATCCAGTCAACATATCTTAGAACATGCCCATGCTAAAATAGCAGGGAAACATTGTTTTGTTCATAATAACAAACTAAGATAATATTTAATAATTGCTATTTATTTTTTGTGTAAATCTCATCAAATACTTCATTGGGTAAATTGAATATCTGCCAATCGCTTATAAAAAGTATTTCCTATAGATTATCAGATTCACAGTTGTGAATTTTTTTGAAATTTATTTGACTACTGTTTTTTTTTTTAACAGAGACCCACTCTAAAAGGGAAAGATCTACGAACCTGACAGGACTGACCCGGAAGTCGACCCCTTACAAGTGGTGCTAAGCAAAACATGCACTTACCCTCTGCCTTCGGGTATACTGACCGTGGCACGCAAAGAGTTCCTGGTATCAATTTCACTGAAACGCAAATGAGGTTGAAAAGAGAGCTACATTCTTAATCACTTTGGGTATGACTTCACAAGATCAATTCTTGTAACTTATAGAAAAGGAAAAGGAGACAACGAAAAGATAAGCATTCACAACGCAAGGGATCTCTACGATGTTGCCGGGGTTGTCTGCCCTCAGGGTCTGAGCTACTTACACAGAAAAGGAGTAGTGCACTCTGCGCCACTATGGCTATAGTTATTTAGCTGAGCCTGTAGTCTTGGCCAGCGGTGTCTTGTCTGGTAGTGGTTCACGGCCCGGGCGCCATGGCCGCTCCACGTGCAATGAAGATTTTGGTGAACTCAAACCGACTCCAATGCTTTTCTCCTTGTTATGGCGCTGACATAAAAACGTGTAATATCCTCCTAGGCGAGAGCTCATCTCAAGCATACATAGTAAAGCTAGGATATTTCAGCGCGACGAACTACGAGTTTCGACAATTCTCAGCTTTAACCACATTGTGCTTTCTAGAAGCACAGACCGTTATCGGGACAGCTGCCTATACAGCACAAGAGTTACTAGAGCGAGGCGCTATGCCTGACATAGGCAGCGATGTCTATAGCTTTTCAATGGTGCTAGTAGAGTTTGCCACGCCTTCCCGCTCGGCACCATGGCAAGGTGAAGCTTCCAATATCGCTCTGGCGTACAGAGACAGCAAACTATGAACATGGAAAGCTTGAACTTTATCTACCCTTTTTTATAGTTCTAATACATTTGAAAAGCTTTTTTTGCCTACAAAACATATAAAATAATATATATTCATAGTTATTAAAATTGAAAAACTAATTACCTTCTTCTCAAATCAGCGAGGATGAGGAAGGCTCAGTTACCACCATATCTTTTATTAAAAACGTACACAGATACATCCTGGAATTATATTACATGTCTGTTAACACCATTATCGAACATTTTCATAGACCTTTTTTGTCGAGGCTACAAGTGTACTGCTGTGCAAAGTACTTCTATATAAAAAAAACCTGAATTACGTAAATCATTTACCAACACCCTTTTTTATAACAACATCTAACCAAATTAACCAAATTCTAAGAACATGCCGATGCTGAGATAGCACGGAAACATTGTTTTGTTCATAATAACAAACTAAGATAATATTCAATAATTGCTATTTATATTTTGTGTAATTCTCATCAAATACTTCACTGGGTAAATTAAATATCTGCCAATCGCTTATAAAAAGTATTTCCTATAGATTATCAGATTCACAGTTTGTGAATTGTTTTGAAATTTATTTGACTACTGTTTTTTTTAACAGAGACCCACTCTAAAAGGGAAAGATCTACGGACCTGACAGGACTGACCCGGAAGTCGACCCCTTACAAGTGGTGCTAAGCAAAACATGCACTTACCCTCTGCCTTCGGGTATACTGACCGTGGCACGCAAAGAGTTCCTGGTATCAATTTCACTGAAACGCAAATGCGGTTGAAAAGAGAGCTACATTCTTAATCACTTTGGGTATGACTTCACAAGATCAATTCTTGTAACTTATAGAAAAGGAAAAGGAGACAACGAAAAGATAAGCATTCACAACGCAAGGGATCTCTACGATGTTGCCGAGGTTGTCTGCCCTCAGGGTCTGAGCTACTTACACGGAAAAGGAGTAGTGCACTCTGCGCCAGTATGGCTATAGTTATTTAGCTGAGCCTGTAGTCTTGGCCAGCGGTGTCTTGTCTGGTAGTGGTTCACGGCCCGGGCGCCATGGCGGCCATGAAGATTTTGGTGAACTCAAACCGGCTCCAATGCTTTTCTCCTTGTTATGGCGCTGACATAAAAACGTATAATATCCTCCTAGGCGAGAGCTCATCTCAAGCATACATAGTAAAACTAGGGTATTTCAGCGCGACGAACTACGAGTTTCGACAATTCTCAGCTTTAACCACATTGTGCTTTCTAGAATCACAGACCGTTATCGGGACAGCTGCCTATACAGCACAAGAGTTACTAGAGCGAGGCGCTATGCCTGACATAGGCAGCGATGTCTATAGCTTTTCAATGGTGCTAGTAGAGTTTGCCAAGCCTTCCCGCTCGGCACCATGGCAAGGTGACGCTTCCAATATCGCTCTGGCGTACAGAGACAGCAAACTATGAACATGGAAAGCTTGAACTTTATCTACCTTTTTTATAGTTCTAATACATTTGAAAATATAATTAACATTATAAAATAATAAATAATATAATATTCATAGTTATTAAAATTGAAAAACTAATTACCTTCTTCTCAAATCTGCGAGGATGAGGAGGAAGGCTCAGGTACCACCACCATATCTTTTATTAAAAACGTACACAGATACATCCTGAGATTATATTACATGTCTGTTAACACCATTATCGAACATTTTCATAGACCTTTTTTGTCGAGGCTACAAGTGTACTGCTGTGCAAGGTACTTCTATATAAAAATAACATGAATTACGTAAATCATTTACCAACACCCTTTTTTATAACAACGTCTAACCAAATTAACCAATATCTAAGAACATGCCGATGCTGAGATAGCACGGAAACATTGTTTTGTTCATAATAACAAACTAAGATAATATTCAATAATTGCTATTTATATTTTGTGTAATTCTCATCAAATACTTCACTGGGTAAATTAAATATCTGCCAAGCGCTTATAAGAATTATTTCCTATAGATTATCAGATTCACAGTTTGTGCCTTTTTTCGAAATTTATTTCACTAGTGTTTTTTAACAGAGACCCTCTCTAAAAGGGAAGATCTACGTGCTGGTACTGACCCGGAAGTCGACTCCTTACAAGTGGTGCTAAGCAAAACATGCATCGGTGCAGGAGCTTCACGTATCGAGTGCTCAATGGGGTTGAAAAGAGAGCTACATTCTTAATCATTTGGGTATGACTTTACAAGATGAATCCCTGTAACCGAACTTTTAGAAAAGGAAAAGGAGTAATTGACAACGATAAGCATTCACAACGGCAACGGATCTCCTTGATGTTGCCGAAGACATGTCTGCCCTCAGGGTCTGAGCTACTTACACAGTTAAGTAATGCACTCTACGCCAGTATGGCTATAGTTATTAAGCCGAGCCTGTAGTCTTGGCCAGCGGTGTCACGTCTTGTAAAGATTTTGATAAAGATTTTGGTGAACTCAAACCGGCTCCAATGCTTTTTTCCTTGTTATGGCGCTGATATAAAAACATGTAATATCCTCCTAGGCGAGAGCTCATCTCAAGCATACATAGTAAAGTTGGTGTATTTCGGAGCGATGAACTACGAGTTTCGACAATTCTCAGCTTTAACCACATCATGCTTCCTAGAAGCAGACCGTTATCGGGACAGCTGCCTATACAGCACAAGAGTTACTAGAGCGAGGCAGTTTGCCTGACATAGGCAGTGGTATATTCGCAAAAAAAGTAAAAATTTTGGCTAGAATCTCTTCTTCTGAAAGATGCAGTAACACTTAAATGGCTTAAATGATTTAAATTTTATATTATTCCAAATAGAATGAGTCATAAGCAGAAGTAGAGGAGGAGGTTAATATGGCGTAAAAAGAAGCAGCCGCAGGGAGTTATTTGTCCCTAATTTATCCTTCTGCTTTAGGTATATACTTATAAGTTAAGTACTTAGTTATGTATGCAATAACATAACTTTTATATTAAACAACTCATGTTTTTTCATGCAATACATGCAGCCTTTTGTCGCCCTGTTTGCAACTTGTAAAGTATCCACCTATATTACACGAAAAACATCCAATAAAATATGTATACAAAATTAAAGTACTGCACCTTTGTAGTTCTGAAATATAAGCTGATCTGTTTTCATCAGGATGGCATGTACTATAATAATAGTAAAATTAAAATAACCCCAACCATGCCCATAGATTTAAGTACTGTAAATATCTACTGTTCTTTATGTGCTACCTCAAACTTTTAAAAGTACTTTGCTTATTAAACAACACTTAAAGCGCTTTTGTCATTTGGATGAAAAGGACGATAATTCATAACACTATACTAAAGCCATTAATGGTTTTCCTTTTCGGGACAATAAAAAGAAAGAGAAACAGCGAAATCGAGATGAAGTGAGACTAGAAGAAAGCAGTATGCTTTTTATTTCTTCTGATTTTTAAAATATAATGTACCATGTATGATATATCTATTAACAATAGCCTGATGATAGCACACAGGAATATTTTAACAAAAACAAATTTGCGAATAGAAGGCCACATGGCCGCAATTCAAAAATACATTTTCATATTAAGCCTTGTTTCCATGCTTAAAAACAACGCGCTCTTAGTGCATTTGGTCTAAATAAGTATTTGCATAGCATTTTCTCCTAGAAATAATTTATTTTGTTTTCATTGCTTACTTCCTTTAGAGGCCCCAGCTATGCTAGATATCGATGAAGCGATTGACATTGAAAGCCAGGTATTATATACCTGACAAAGACATGAGTCCTCGATAATTTTAGTAATAATAAAGGAAATATTTGTTTGCAAATAGAAATTTTATGCTTTATTTCGAGCACTGTTTAGTAGCATGTATGTTATGTAATATTATTTGTGGTCGCGTGTCAGCACCATGTCTGTTAGGAGGACAAAGAGGGGGGTCAATTAATTGTGCATTATCACATACACGTGACCGCTTAGCAAGGATCACTTGTCTTCTGTAACTCGTTGAGAACAGAAGTGTTTTTTGAGTGTGCCACCATATTCGGAGGTAAGTTGACCTTGTATTATCATTTTCTGTTCGAATTGCTATCAAGTTATAAGTGATTCGAACTTTCATATTTCTGATTTGTCAGAAATTTCGTTAGTTGTCGTAAATCTCGGGCTGTTTAGGCATTACTCGCGGCGCATCTCAGCACGCACGTGGCGGCTGAGAATTGTTTAGTCATGGCAGGTAGTGCCCCTAAGGTCTTTATTTTAGGTCATTCCTTCGTTCGGCGTTTAAAAAGTGATATTTCTTTGCGTTTTGATCATCGGGTATGCAAGGATTTGGAACTACGTGGCACCGCGACGGTTTGCTTGCACGGCGTTGGCGGGCGGACCGTGAGCAAACTTCACAGCTACGATCTCCATGTAGTCAGGAGTTTCAGTCCTGATGTGGTCATATTGGAAATCGGAACCAATGACCTTACGTTTTTAAGTCCCAAAGGGTGGGCTCAGCTATAGAAGAGCTCGTGCGGGTACTTTTTGATGAATATGAAGTGCATCACGCCGGGCAGTATTTGTTTTACCGCAGTTTCAAAGGCGCCATTTTGAAACATTGTCTTTCCTTTAAGCTTATGTTTCCGGTACCGCTTTAGCGTATACTCAAAGTAATATTTTACTAGTCCTGGAAACATTTTTCGGTTTATTGCCGATAGGCAGTCACCAAACCTTTATTAATCGTTGTGTGCATGGAGCGTTTGTTTTGCTTCATTTTTGTTCACGGGATGATCCGGCGGGCCGTTAGGCCATTTCGCGGGCGCTAGCCCGCTGGTTTTTGAGGAGGTGTTTCTTTGTTTGATATGGACTCACCTTCCGTTTGTTTGGTGTTTTATCCACCTTGTTTATACGGATTCGTCCCCGTGCAACACATTTCTTATGTGGCAATTTAGGGGAGTCAATGCGTCGACCTTGCGTCTGACAGACTTTCTCTTTGCCAAATTTTCTGTTAAAGTTGTTGGTCCAGGACTGGTAAAATATGCTTTGTGGAACTGAGTAACAATTTTCCTTTGAGTTGTTTCATTAATTTTTGTTTTTCACTCCACATTAATTGCATTTTCTTTCCTTTTATTTGGAGTTATTGCAATGAGTTCTGCGGGGCCTAAGCGTTCCAGGCGTTTAGCAGCCAGACAGGTTGGGGGACCCAATCGGGGTAGAACTAACCGAGACGCTGCAGCGGATGCTCCAGTCAGGGAGATGAACATCACCCCTCAGGAGGACAGAGCACCCCAGGTCAGGGGGCGGAAACGGGCCAGGACCAGAATTACCCAGACCAACGACTCCAATGTATCAGACATCCAGTCAAACAACACCCCTCAGGAGAAGGACTCGTCGAATGCTCAAGATGAGATACACCAGACCCCTCCATCCCAGGTTCAGATCCCTGAGAGTGTGATTCAAGAAGTGGTGCAGCGGGTAACTGCAGAGTTGTCCAAGCAGCTCCTACCCTGTCCATCAACATCAACTCAACACCAGGTAGATCACAACAGTCGTCCAAGTGAAGTGATTGTGGAGGAGGCTATTGCCGCAGCACGAGCAGCTCACACCGGCCAACCTGCGATGCAAGGTACAGGTCCTGCTGCCATGCCAGGTAACCTCTTCTCCTCCCCCAGTTTGCCGGTGGATGCCAGGGTATCTGACAAGTTAAAAGCCAAAATTTGGCAAAATGAGTTTGTCGAGTTTGGGCTGCTGCTGGCCAATCCCATCCTAGAAGGGAAATACCAGCTTACTCTCTCCGCCTCCCAAAACGGGGCCATGCCAGCGTTAAACGTTGAGCCAGTCAGTAAAACCAAAAAATATTTAAGCATAGAGAATTGGATATCATGTTTCCATATTTTTGTGGGTGTCTATACCCAAAAGTATTGTCATGAGGCCCCTGCTCTCATGAAATACGGTGAGACCATTCAGGACCTTGCCAGCCGGGGACATGATTGGAGGTACTACGATGAGAATTTTAGGTTTTTGCGCCAGGGTCAGCCAAGTGCTTACCCCTGGCAAAACACGCACTGGGAGCTCTGGCTCCGGTCACAGCGATCTGCCCTACCTTCTTCAGCCAAACAGCAGAATGAGAGCCGGAATTTGAGGGGTAACAGTCTTGTCAGGGGATATTGCTATCGATTTAGTAGGGGTAACCCTTGTTCAGGTGACTGTGGTTACAAACACAAGTGCCATAAGTGTGATGGCGACCACAGGCCAGGGGCCTGTACTTTTCGTGCCCCTAAGAGAACCTCCAATCATTCCCCGGCTGCAAGCCCCCAGGCTAAACCACAACAACCAAGGTCTTGAGCTACCCACTCCTGTCAGTGCTGATAGGTTGGCCTCATTATTAGTAGGTTATGATGCGGTTAAGGTTTCTATTCTTTTCAACGGTTTTCAGTTTGGTTTTGCTTTGCATTATGAGGGCAGTCGTGAGTCGGCAGTTTCTGGTAACTTGTTGTCCACCAAGGACAATCCTGAGGCCGTAGATAAAAAACTTATAACAGAATTGCAATCTGGGCGTTTAGCCGGACCTTTCGTCACTCCACCCTTGGTCCCTTTCAGGGTTTCGCCCCTAGGTTTGGTACCCAAGAAGTTGCCTGGGGACTTCAGATTAATTCATCACCTGTCATACCCCAAGGGCTTGTCTGTGAATGATGGCATTTCATTGGAACATTCCACAGTGCGCTATGCCACGATTGGGGATGCCATTTCCAAGATTAGGGCTGCAGGGCGGGGGTGTTTTTTGACTAAAACCGACATCAAAAATGCCTTTAGAATTATTCCTGTCCGACCTCAGGATTATAATTTACTTGGCATGCAATGGAAAGGGTTTTACTATCATGATCGTTGCATGCCCATGGGCTGCTCTAGCTCTTGCAAAACATTTGAGTTATTCAGCACTGCCTTGGAGTGGATAGCTTTGGAGAAATTGCGATTACCACAGGTAGTCCACCTACTAGACGATTTTCTTTTTATTTCGCCAAGTCAACACTTAGGTGTCATGCATTTGAATTTATTTTTGGATGTTTGTAATTATTTGGGAGTCCCAATAGCCCCTGAAAAGACACTAGGGCCTTCCACTACATTATCCTTTGCTGGAATTGAACTAGATACTATACTGTTTGAAGCACGGCTGCCTGTAGACAAGATTCAGAAGTGTTTAGATACCATCTCTAAATTTCTGACTAGAAAGAAAGTCACATTGAGGGAGCTACAGTCTTTGAATGGCCTACTGAACTTTGCATGTTCAGTGGTTGTCCCAGGCCGTGCATTTCTTAGGAGACTTATCGATTTGACAATAGGCATCAATTCGCCTTTGCATTACATTAGGTTATCAAGGGAGGTCAAGGCGGATTTAAGGGTTTGGCAGTGTTTTCTTGAAGATTTCAATGGTAAATCATTCTTTTTGGAGGATACCTGGCACAGTTCTGATAAGCTTAAGTTATACACAGATGCATCTGGAGCTATAGGTTTTGGGGCTGTTTTCGGAAATAAGTGGTGCTATGGTACATGGCCAGACAACTGGAAGCATCGTAACATTGCGATATTGGAGTTTTATCCCATAGTTCTCAGTCTCTTACTCTGGGGCAATGACATGAGCAATAGGTGTATCCTATTCTTGACTGATAATGAAGCATTAGTACATGTGATAAATAAGCAGTCCTGTAAGGATAAGGAATTGATGTTTTTTGTGCGGCAATTAGTTTTGACATGTCTGAAAAATAACATATTTTTCAAGGCGAAACACATTCCTGGTGTTCGGAACAGCTTAGCCGACTCCTTATCTCGTTTACAGCTTCAGAGATTCAGATTAATGGCTCCTCCCACAGTGGATCAGCTGCCAGCGGAGATTCCAGCCCATCTGCAGCCTCAGAACTTGCAACTGTTGTAACTAAACTATTGCAGTCTAGCTTACAGCCATCTTCTATGCCAATTTATAGGAGAGCTTGGAACCTTTTTTCTCAGTTTATTTATGCTACCAACATTGCCTTTTCAGCAACCCTTCCTATTTCACCTTCCACATTAGCTTTGTTCATAGCATATCTTTTTGACAAGAATTATGCTCCCGCAACAGTGAATACCTATGTTTCAGCCTTAGGCTATCTACATAGGCTTTCAGATTTGCCAGACCCTTCTAAAGCCTTTTTCATTTTGCAGATGCTTAAGGGTTACGGAAAAATAGGTTTCCGTTTAGATTCGCGCCTTCCAATAACCCTCCCAATTCTTCATAAACTCATAGAGGCTGCAAATAATTTCTCATTGAGTAGTTTTCTTATTGCGCGGTTCCAAGCTATGTGTCTTTTAGCTTTTCATGCCTTCTTACGAGTTGGTGAGATAACCACCTCCTCGGGTAACAAAGGTAATCCCCCTCTTGCTATCTATCAAATTACCAAAATGGTCAATGAACAAAAGGAAATTGTAGCTCTTAAGCTTACCTTTGGTAATTTTAAGCATAGTTACAATCAGCACCCATTTTCAATCGAAGTATCGCGTAGGAATGATGTTTGTCCGGTACAACATATTATGAAGTATTTATCTCTCCGGGGTAGTGGGCCAGGACCTATTTTTATTTCTGCGGATGGTTCCCCTGTACCTAGATCAGAATTTACGGACAGGCTTTCAGTTGCCATTAAATCATGTGGGTTAGACCCCTCCAGATACAAGGGCCATAGTTTCAGAATAGGTGCTGCTTCTAATGCTGCAGATGCTGGCATGTCCGATGCGCAGATTAGGGCCTTAGGCCGCTGGAAATCCAATGCATTTCTGAAATATATTCGCATCCAATCAGTGTCCACATCTGTTTAGAACCAGAAGGCAACTTGCAGGGGGAGTTGTCCTTCACGCTTGGCCCTGAACTGATTCTTTGTCTAGCAAGGGCAGCGGAGATTTTGTTTCGGGGTCAAGAGTACATTAGCATTTGCAACTTGGTATCTGGCTAGCAAAGGCGGCAGGTTTAATGCTGCATACTTTTTACGCAACTTGCAAGGGCAGTTGCCACTCATTCTTGGCTCTGAAGTGGGGCCTTGTCTAGCAAGGGCAGCGGGGTTCTCTATTTCAGAGCCAATGATTTGTCAATAACAGTTGGATTATAGTTATCAATAAGGTTGTTTTTCCTAAGTATGTGCTGTTTTTCCTTTGGGTGGGGCTAGCATCATGTTTGTGATGCTTTTGGCGTTTTGTTGCCCTCACCTTTACTGGGCTAAGATAATTGAAAATATTGTAAATATAAAGTGAAAAAATAATTATATTAAATACGGCTTTGGGCGTGGCCCATAGCCAATTAAGTCCATACAATGGTGTGGTCTACATTGATCGGGGTTGGGCCCAGTAAACTAGCTTCAGGAAAAGCAGCATTTTACCTTGTAATTGCGAGAGAGAAAAGCATAAAGGAAATATTTGTTTGCAAATAGAAATTTTATGCTTTATTTCGAGCACTGTTTAGTAGCATGTATGTTATGTAATATTATTTGTGGTCGCGTGTCAGCACCATGTCTGTTAGGAGGACAAAGAGGGGGGTCAATTAATTGTGCATTATCACATACACGTGACCGCTTAGCAAGGATCACTTGTCTTCTGTAACTCGTTGAGAACAGAAGTGTTTTTTGACCCACCACCTCCCCCTTTTCTCCTCCTCACACTATCAGATTTTAGAGTTGTCAAGTTGGTTGCGTTTTGTTGCCCTCACCTTTACTGGGCTAAGATAATTGAAAATATTGTAAATATAAAGTGAAAAAATAATTATATTAAATACGGCTTTGGGCGTGGCCCATAGCCAATTAAGTCCATACAATGGTGTGGTCTACATTGATCGGGGTTGGGCCCAGTAAACTAGCTTCAGGAAAAGCAGCATTTTACCTTGTAATTGCGAGAGAGAAAAGCATAAATACTAATAACTTTCAAAAAGAATTGAATGGACTTAGGTGCTATTGCAAGTAACAGTTGATTGTATGGACACTACAGTGGCAATTTGTTGGAAAAATAGCTTAAATTCTTTTTGGGTCTCAAAGACTGCTTCCAAGTTTGATGTCAACGCTTCCAGAAAATGGAGACGAATATCGCACCTTTACAATATATCATTGCTTTGCTGTGCCCACCTGACTGACATTTAAAACAGCATGACAAGTGACTTAAAACAATATTCGATATCAGCCTATTCTACAACATTTGAAAAAAATGGGCAAAAACTACTCTCAATTTGGATCTGGAAATATACGCATTTTTTAGGATATGTATCTTATAAGAACATTATTGTTGATAGGCTATAGGTATAAAATTACTAATTTTGATTCCCATACAGTACCAATAATGTGATGGAGCGATTTCCTCCAGCCTCTTGTCTTTTTAAGTAGAATTTCTAATCTTACAAGGAGAATATGTCTCAAAAGGGGTTGAGGCTCGAAGTCATAAATTCAATTAAAGCAAGATTTCAGTTTTTACAGAACTAGCTGGAAGCCAGGAGGATACCCCGACATATGATTTCGAGAAGTGGAGGAAGGAGCAGATGCTGCAATGCAAAACAATAAACACAGGCAGAGTATTAGGGAGTCATGAAGTCACTGCAATTTTCAATTCTCAGATTTTTATATTTTGATTTTCAATTGCTTGTCTGCATATACGTTTTGTTATTAGAACATGTGTGTTATGATCCAACAACAAACATTCGTTTCTGAGAAATTTAAAACTGTCACATACAGCATTTGTTGAGTAAATAAATTACAATCCAATAACAATCCATTTTGTGGAGTTTCTTTTTGACCTTAGTATTTAAATGCACATGCCATTCCAAGAAATCCCAAAAGCAAGCTCTTGGCAAGCGCTAAGAGGGCTTATATCAGTTTTTTGTTTTCAATTCAATAATAGCGTGTTTGAAAATGAGTAGATTTTGAAATATTGAAGGTCATATGAAAATTGGAGCTAACACAGGGTCAACCTCAGATTAAAGAGGGGAATGGGTATGAAAACAACAGGTCTAAAAAGGCCTGTATCATTTAAAAACACCCCCTGTCAGATGACTACCCTGAAAAGTTCTAGGTTTCCCCCGCACACCCCTGATTTCCAATCATTTAACCATTATCATCTCGGAATTTCATGAGTAGGGGATTTTCCCCTACAGCAGGGTACTGCTATTATATATTATGTATATAACCAGATATGGGATTGATAATCATGCATCATTGTATTTAAATATTAACTCATTAACCAATAATGAAATGATGTGTGACGCGTTGGGCTAGGAGAAGGAAGCGGTGTGTGCAAAGAAGGAAGTTAAAAGACTTCCCTGTTTCAGTGGTGGTGTCCACGGCAAATGAGATAAGGCTAAGATGGGGTTAGCCCTTGACCGCTCTGGTGTTCCAACTGCGGAGTTAAAAGCAGTTTTACGTGGGAGGCGTACTCATGGTATAGTTAAACGAATGAAATATCAATTGAACTTAATCAAGGTCCAAGTTTGAGTTTTATAGATTTGATAGTTTGGTATAGATCACAATGCGGCTGATTGCCGAATGATTATTTTCTAAAAAAAATCGTAAACATTGTAACATTCGATCGTCAGCATTCGATTGATTATGCCCAAGGGGTACTGGAGCAGTTCTTTTTCTGCTTTGCAGCTCTGATAAAGTACAAAGTTAATACGAATCAGCCAGAGTAGCGCATTTTATCGTAGCTAGCAAACAATTGTACAGTGTTCATGTCATTGTAAGTAATTGGTAGTTCAGACTACAGCCTTCTATATTAACCTCATTCGGTGATGAAAATGAAGCTCCCAGAGCATTTGTTTGTTGTAGTAGATCGGAATACTCTGGTCGAAGTCACCAGCTAATGCTATGCTTGTATTTTTGGCAAGTTATTTTGCCTTTCATCTTGCATATGAGCGAGAAAAGAAAGTGATTCATCATGAATCGAATCTTATTTAGGTTCATAGACTTCACCTATAAACTCAACAAAAAATCGATAAAAGCATAACTGTGTCCAACATGCGCCCTCGAAAACAACAAATCATGATCAATAACACATCCCGCAGGATAATCAAAGTTTCTCTTAACATTAAAAGATATATACAATACAAGTAGAAGCAGACAGCCCCTTTATCACTAATTGAAGGGGAATTTCTGCAGAACATAACTATGCCAAAGAGATCCCTAGCATAGTGAAGGTGGTAAAGGTCTTTGAGGAGCAAAAATTAGGTGTCCACAATCAAAGAGGCACCTAGGGTAGGGTAGATCGGAGGCCAAAAGTGGGGAATTAATTAAATGGGTTCCCTCGCGTAGTTCTTGACAAGCCATTGCTGTAACGGTCATTAGCTGGTCGATATACAATACACCAAACTATCGTTTCCTCCCCGACACAACTAACCCACCTTGAATTCACTAAAGCTGAAATTTCTGTAGAGAGAAACAGAATGACTGGAACCATACACGTCGTTGAGGGAAATTCTGCTTGGATATAAAACGTCACAAGAACTCGGTTTACTGAAAATCGTGAACCAAGTTGGAACCGACAGGGCTAGTACCTATCCCCTGTGAGCGATTTCGAAAATCTGTTTGAAGGAATTGGCAAGTTAAGAAAAACCATCGACCTCCACATCGACCCTTAAGTTACCCAAACAACAACCGCACCGCCGGATACCGTTTCACGCAAGGAAAGACGTCAAGAAGTAGTTGGAGTGAGATTAGAAGACTTTGAAATTAGAGACCTTAAGATCCGATGACTGCGGGGTCTACGACGGTGGCCAGAAGTGGGGAATAAATTAAATGGGTTCCCTCGCGTAGTTCTTGACAAGCCATTGCTGTAACCGGTCTTTCTACGTCAGTCACAGTATTTTGCCGTCGCACGCACAACGTAAGTTTTTAAAAATAAAGTCATTTTATTTCCTAGAAATAAAATTGTAAATAAACTATCCTTAATTGTATCTAAAGTTAAACAAAAAATAAAGAATATTTTTTTTTACTTTATTTACATAAACTTTCCAAATAGCTAATCAAGATCAACAAGTAAATACAAGTAAATAGATTAAACAATTCTATGTTGAGAAGGAAACAGTTGTTATGGGGTAACAACTTTATAAATGATAATATGTACGCGTTAAATGGTACTTTCTGTGATGTATGTTTAAAAGACAAATGATAATTGTCTTTACCGCTTAGTTTAGAACAAATTACGACGAAATATAATTGACTAAAGCAATAGTATGCATTGTAGATTGTTAACGGGTTTTTTTCAACCCTCTGAATGTCAGAACAACATGATAAGTCCCCAATAGAGGAAATTTTGCATCTTTAGCAGTTAAGGGAGAGAAAGAACATTGGAAAACATCAGGCATCCAAACAGACCTTGAGGTTGAGAGAGGGCTAGAAGAGATAAAAACGAAACCACATTGTGGAAGAAGAGGTAAGCACCGCTTTCTTTGTTATAACCGTGATGGCGCCAAAATCCCTGTGAAGCCCCACACCATACATCATACTTTCCCTGCCACTTCATTCATCCACTCAGCCTCTACTAGTTTCCTCGATAACAGCAAGTCAGCCAACGCCCGCCGTACCGCTACCACCAAGACCTCAACCAACTGGAATTCTCAACACCTGTCATACAACTACTACCAAGAAAACCGCCATCCACTACTCCACCATGAACCATCCATCTACTACGACCAAGTCTGACAGCACCCAAAAGCCATCAACACAACCACCTCTTCAATTATCTATTCCCCAGCACTCCACTCAGGGCTTGTGGTTTTGAATTTGGCGCCATTTTATCGGGTCAAAATGGCGGCAGTTGGGAGTCCTGTTTCGAGTTCGTGGGAGTCAGTGTTAAGTGTAGCTTCTCAGCAGTAAACCACAGTAAAATATGGTTGACCAAATCTGTTTCTTCGACAATCGCTCTTCAAAATAAGTGATTTTGAAAGACTATTCAGTTAGTAGAAAGCGAAATATTTTTTTAGTAGCACAGATTTTAACACTTTCAGCCCCAGGTTCTATTGGCCCGGCCCAAGTTAATTTTACCGATGTACACAAAGTAATAATTGGTCATCTGTTTTTTATTGAATATCTATTTTTCCTTACACTTTCATGTCTTTACATAGAAAGAACAAATGTTGTCCATATAATTATTGATCAGAATAAGTATTTGTTTTGCAAATAGTGTACTGCATATTTTTTACAAGAAGTCAAAGACCTACTTTTTTCATCTACCGCCATTACGCACGAGTAAGTAACTCGTTAATTCAACTTCTTGCGCTTTTGAAAAAAAAGAATACACAAATCTAACTTCTAATATTCAGGTTAATTTACTATACAGACATTCTGCCTAACTACTGTTTAGGTTTTTGAGCCGGTTGGCTGTGCCCTTACACAGTACCGCATTACGACAGCCGAAGTGTGACTCGCACGGTCTCTTGGGTTGAGGCCTTTGCCCTCCTTTTCCTCAGCTGACAGTTCTTGCATTGTTTGCCCTTACCTGTAGCAAAAGTCACCGTAGTTGTGTGTGATTTCGGCAATAACTGGCACATTCTTTGCCTTCCAGCTCGCTTACGGCCACATAAGTTGTTGATCAGCTGTTTTGCGAGTGTCTTGCGAAAATCAAGGTTTGGTAAATTCGATCTTATCACAGCTTTCATGAGGCACCAAGAATTCAATAGAGAAATACTAAATAGAAAAAAGAACTCAAACTTCCACCACTTGACATTTCGCAAAAAGCCGAAGTGAAGTATGAGCGATTTTGATCGCTCAAGTCCACGCTGCCCATGTATTTGCAGTACAAAGCGATGCTCGGCAGTTGTTGATCTCGATGGTTTGCATCGTCGCATCTAGTCCCTTTCTTCTTCGCTGTACGGTGTCATCTCCTGGTTCGTGGACCTTACCCACTATCAATAAACGAGCAAACAAAATGTAACATTGATTTTATGCTGCCTGTGCTGCTTCATATTACTCCCAAAAACGTAATATATTATGGGTGGCGTAAGTAGTAGTTGTTTTGCTGTTGATGAGTGGAATGTTTGTTGTATACTGGGTTTAGGGATGAATATGAAGTGCCCATGAAACCAGGTACACATGCGAAGGTCAGGTGAAAGATGTAGTCGAGAGAAGTTCATAATAAAATAGTTTTTTGAAACATAACGGTGCTCTCAAAAGTCACGCGCGAGCGAAGATTCAAAAACAATTTTTAGACCCATCTAGATACTGGGTAATAACAGTTTAGCAGTCATGCAAAAAGCCGCCCCCTTGACTCTAGTAGTGAGGACGACTGTGCAATAGCTTCTGAACGATAGCAGTTGATGACTTTGCTAGCTCCTGGTGACGAATTCTTGGATTTGCAATATGTAAAAAAAAAAACAAAAAAAAAAAAAACAATATCATAGCTAGCGGGACCCAGGTATGTCTCTGTACATAACGTGACAGCTTGTATTGTACGTAAGATTTCTTTATGGGACGAAACCCGCTCGGCCAAGTACCGCACTCGTGCTTCTGCTCGTGGTCCAAAAAAGAAAAGAGCCACATTTGACACTTCTACCTCATCAAAGCAAGTTTATTTTCCTAGCGAGCCACGACAAATATAAAGTGACACGTGAAGCTACCTTAAATGAAGTAAAGGCGGTAAAGGAGGCAAGTCTCGAAGAAATAAAAAAAATCTCGAGCACCTCTGAGTTTATGTAATAAATCACTCAAGAGGCATTCCCAAACACGCTATTGAAATACCTGTTTAGCGAGAATTTGAACAAAACTGCGATGATACGTTTTTAGAACATGCATCCTCGACTACCTATGAGGATTGTAAAAGAAAATAAAAGGACAATTTGCTGATTAGCTTTATCAATGTTGGGTCAAGGGTAGCATGCCCATTTGATAATTTCTTGTTATCTTGTT
The DNA here is from genome assembly GCF_932526225.1 of Nematostella vectensis. Lineage (NCBI taxonomy): Eukaryota > Metazoa > Cnidaria > Anthozoa > Actiniaria > Edwardsiidae > Nematostella > Nematostella vectensis. Next base: position 20,517,270 of record NC_064034.1, on the reverse strand, counting down.
GGAGCGAATTGTAAGAAAGACCATACTGTTTTGGTGCATTATGCCCAAGATCTTCGCCAGCAAATAGCACAAATTGAAGCTAGAAGTCAAATTGTTGAGGGTTAAAATGTGACATTTAAATTTGACCGAATACCCTCTTCAATGACTCTTTTATATCTGTTAAACTTAGTAATGCGGCCTACGTATTTTCCTCCTTTGGGTCTGTAAAAGCAAAAGTGTTACAAATGGATCACTAGGGGAGGGGCCAGTCAAGGCATACATTGGATTGTAGACATTGGACTACAATACCCGGGTGGCTGTAGCAGAACCTGTCAATGAGACATCTCTAGCGGAGTCTACCAAAAGAGCTAAAGTTCTAGCTTTTTTTAATCGCAAGAGTCTCTCCAAAAGAAGGAGCCTATTTTAGGCCCCTTAAGAGCCGCACCGTTAATCCATTCAAGATAAAATGCAATACTTGAAAAAACGATTTTTCAATACTTTGTCTATAGACTTATATTTGTCATCCTGATTACAAAAATGTGTTTCTTTTTAAAATCGGACAAATATTTAATATTTTATGGATTTTTTCTTATTTTTCTCGGCTTGACCCCGAAAAACGCTACAAAATTTAAACCAGATATCGCTACCTGCCGCGCAAAAAAATAAACTGCGCAGAAACAAAACAACAACACAGGAGGCAACCAGGATATATGCTCTCAAGATTATTTTAATCTCGGCTTAATCCAATTGAAATAGAATATTTGACAGATTTTTTCAAATATAGCCTCACATCCATCATTTGGCACGATCGATAAACCGGAGCGCTGAGAGCGCTTAGAAGATACAACACTTCACAGGTAATTGACATTTGAGCTTGGGCATAACTGTGACACCAAGTGCTGAATCGCCGCAGGGAAATTTGCCTTTTGTCGACGCTACCTCCTCAAAACAACGCTAAAAATAAATTTGAGGACCAATAAATAAGTGTGTTATTACTTGAATTCATCACTGTGCGAGATGATTTAGGAAAAACACGTATTTAAAAGCGTATCTGAATAGCTTATATTTAATCGTGCGTAATGTTTGTGTCCAAACAATTTGTAACATAAATCAAACAACAAATTTAGTGGTTTCGAATTTTCTCACCTCAGCTTGCGAAAGCACTTGATAGGCATCGTTTTTTATCAACGCTTTTTCCTTTACAAACGAAGAAAGAACGCTTTTTAACTCACTTCGGGTTGCGATCTCGGAATGTTTTGGTTATGACCGGCAACGCACACAGGAATCCCGAAAGTTTCCTTAAACACACATAAAAAAGATAAAACAGAAAGAGCAACTAACCAAATAATCTGACCCTTTTACTTATTTTTGAATAGAATGAAATAGATAATGTCCAACCGTAAGGATTGTTTGAAATTGTACGCCATCGAAGTTATCGGATTATGGATTTTATTCCAATGCGGGGCGGAAGTTACCCCTTTTTTGTTTTGGAAATTGACAGTTGGCAATAAACAGATAGTTTTTCATACCAGTACCAGGTACCGCTAAAACTTATGCGTTCTATGAGTGTTCATACGCTGGTCTCTTCTTGCTGTCCCGTTTTTCTCAGTTTTAGTAAGAATATGGCGTTTTGCTCGTACTCTCAGTTTGTAGGCGGGACGTGTGGCGCTAGTCAAGACAACCCTGGTATAGTGCAGTGCGTGAATATCACAAACTGCACTAAAGATATCAAGAAGCATCTCCGTTCTTTGGGGGTGATGGATGTTTCGCTAGATTACGAAGCGAAGCTGCTTCTGGCCCGTGCAGGTAAAACAATTTCAACATTGACGCACTATGAATAACCACTTTTTAAAACATACAGTTTGATTTGCTGTCCAGGTTTGTTCGACCCTGAAGGAAAATACACCAAGGTCACTATCTGTCCAAGCCATCGCGATTCACATGGTATCCGATGGCGCAGTAATCGTAAGAACTGCTGCTGCCCATTATCGTGGTCAGAACACCGGAGCCGCGCTAAAGGGGAACGTGGAATAACCTTAGCACAATCTAAGCAACTGTTCGCGGTCACAGGCATCCTTGTACCTGTTGGCTCAGGTAAGGAAGTATTTTTATCTTAACCGCACGTTATCAATCGAACCGGAAGTCATAGATGTGGTAAACGAGATATGTCCTGTTTAAACAGTGCGAGATTTAGGAGGAGAGTGGAGAAACCTAGAAAACGACAAGGCTGTAGGAACAGAGTTTCTAGACTTATCAATTCATCGGGAAAAAAAACATTTTAGTGAAGTGATTTCGTGTTTTTATTGGGATATCTCCTAATAAAAATATGTTCCGGCTGCCCTAGGGTACGTCTTTTTCTATTGTGCCTAATGGGTAATATTATAATTTTTACAGTAATCTGTACTCGTTGCCGAAAGCGACTAGACAAGAATGTAAAAGAACAACCGCAAGTGCCGGCCATGGAGGTATGTTTTTTTCTTGTGGTGGCAGCGTTCGTAATCGGTTTATAATCATTACCGTTAATGCTCATTTTCGAGCCCTTTCCGAGAGCCGTGTTGGGGACAATAAGAGTCATGTCTAGATTTCCGAAGAAAAAATAGTACTATAGCTTCGATAAAGATGTCAGTTTCTTGACAATATTTACTTAACTTTAATGGTGAACCACGCAGTAAGACACTTTGCTTTGCTTTATTGTTAGGATGCCAAGAATGAGGTAGTAGAATTGTGCGAAACACTTCTAAACCTTTCCCTTGCTGAAACCAAAGGCGACGAAACACTTCCGGAACCTGTCTAAACACCACGCGAGTACATTACGCCCATTACATCTACAGATATCACGCAGAAGGATCAACAGAAGAAAGCCTATATGTCCCTATTGGAGAAAGTGGTAGCAGCACAGCGTCCTCTGAAACACTTCCAAATATGCCACCAGAACCTCGTGGAAAGTTGTACAGTTTTTTGGAAGCTTGTGGTGTAGAGACGCGCATAAACAAGATAAGAAAACCCTGGGGAGAGGCAAGTGCGCGGACCCGAAAGAGTCACGTGGTTCAGGCGAAAGATGTCGTGGTATCTTCTATGCGAGTCATGATGCCTGGTGACGAGGCACAGCTTTGGGGAGCTCTAGCCTCGTCTAGACTTGTAGAGAAAGAGCTTGGTATTGACGACGGGGTAGATGGCAAGTACCTGTCAGCGCTAGCCGAGGCCTATCACCTGGCGAATGGATGGGAAACCAGACGAGAAATACTTTCTGTTATGGCTGATCTGGTACCATTCAAGCGACTAAAAAGCTTTATTCCAGGGCTTACAGAATATCTCTTTTTGGCTGCCTGGCGACATAAAAAAGAGTTCGGCAGAGGTGCACCAAGACCTGCTATCAAACAGGTGCGAGTGATGATCGAAGAAAAGCAGCTGGACCACTTCCTGGACTTTATCACCAGTCCTCACATTGTGCAGGACCTGCCATTTGGTTTAAAGCACCTCTGTCTGTTTTCTGGCGAAATCCTCGAGACACCGAATGTCATAAGAAATATGATACGGGAAAGAATCGTCCGCCAATACCAGAGCTACTGTGAAGAAAGTGGATTCAAGCATTCCGGGAGAACAACGATGCTAGCCATCCTTTCTGCTTGTAGTGCAACCGTGCGTAAGTCACTTCAAGGACTCGATTATGTTGCAGCTGAAGGTAGCAGTGCGATATCGTCAAGGAGCTGCAAGACTGCGGAGCGATTGAACAGGGCACTGCGCAAAATCTTCAAAAACAACTAAAGGCCAGCAAACAGAATTTGAAGTCAGAATACAAGGCAAAATTCGCTATTTGCATCCTGTTTTTATTACAAGCCCTGGCTAAACACGCATTTCCCGATGTTTGAACTAGTTCAAAACATTTTCATCAAGCATTTATGTACGAAACACGTTTGCCTGTTTAGCCAGGGCTATGGAAAATTATACTTTGCATGCGTCTGTCCTCTGATAATTCATGAATGACGTCACATCGTTTAATGAACAAGAAAAGTACACAACGAGACGGAATAATTTTTTTAGCAAATGAGCAAAAATAAAAACATGCGTATGTGGGGGGAGGGGTGTGGTGAGAGAGTACTTGCGTGACATATTTATTTATTACAATTAAAAAGTGACCTAAATCAGTGTGAAAATAATTCCATCCTATTATCAAAACTGCTCCGTTCTATTGCTAAAATATAAAATTTAAACATTTTAACATATCTATTAAAAAATACACAAAATAAAAACAAAAATACAAAACAACAGTGCCACAAAAGTCGCATCTATAGTCTCATGTTCTCTCTTTTGTATTGATTTTGCAATGTACAACTGAAGGCCGTTGTATTGCATTCATTTCAGATTCACGTTAGCGCTTCATCGCCTGTGGCCGACCACTGCAGTACATGGGCGCTGAGTGACAGCAGGGATAGACTGTTCCGCGAAGATTGTGACCATCAGCACGACTTTTCCTGTCGCCAATGCGAAGATCTAAGCGATGTAATAGCAGCGATCAAAGTCTCCCTAGAAGAGGATATCCTTCCATTTATAGAGGATCAGCTAATAGACCTTCGCCATAGATGTGGAAAGGCAGCAGAGGACATTCAGCTGTGGAAAGCTCATCTTCTTCGCAGCAATCGACAGGATGCTGCAAGAATTAAAGTAATAGCAGATCTCGACGAATCTTCAGTACTGATCACAGACGACTGGGCAATGAAATTTCTCCCGAAAAAATACCGTGAGTCCCAGACGGACTGGTTTGCCAAGAGGGGAATTTCTTGGCATATAAGTGTGGTGGCCAGGAAAAACGGGGATGAGGTCCAAACTCAGACCTTCGTACACATCGCAAGGAACTGCAATCAAGATGCTTCTGCTGTGGTTCATATTGTGGAACACGTCCTGCGTACCATCAAGAGCAAGTGCCCTGAAATAAAAAAAGGCATTCTTACGTCAGGACAACGCGGGCTGTTACCACAGTGCGGCCACACTAGCCGCATACGCCGACATGGAGAGAAGAACTGGGATAAGGGCCGAACGTGCAGATTTCAGCGATCCACAAGGAGGCAAGGGACCGTGCGACAGGAAAGCGGCGCACATAAAGGCGCATGTTCGCAAGTATATCAATGAAGGACACGACGTGACGACGCCTGAACAGCTGAAGAATGCTATGCTGTCATATGGTGGTCTTCAAGGGGTCCGTATAACACTAGTGGATGCGTCTCTCATCAAGCAATCTCTCAGAGCCAAGTGGGAAGGAATCAGCTTTCTCAATAATTTTGAGTACCAAGCCAGCGTCATCAATTCATGGAGAGCTTTCGATGTGGGACGAGGTAAAGGCTTTCCTGTTGACGACATGCAAGGTGGGCATAGGTTTCTATACTTATTCAAATGAGCGGTGCAACTATTATCCATCTTCATCTAATATGCGCCGCATGGATCGAAAAATAAAATAAAATAAATGTCACCCTATGTTAAGTGCAAGTGTTAGGAATATTCTGCTTTTATTCGCAATTGTATATATTTTACTTCCATTTCCTCTTTCGTAGCCACTGTATTTGAGACGTCATTTGGGGAGACCTTTTCCCCTGGTGGCTTCACAGCAACGACTTTACCAAATACTCAGAGCCATACATCGCAACAGTCGTCCTCTTCCTCTTCACTATTTCAGTGCACAAATGAGGGATGTGTTCGGACATTCATGTCGCTTTCTTCTCTTGAAAGGCATCTAGCCTATGGGGAGTGTGAAGTGCGTGACACTAGAGCAACAATGCTCGACATGGCAAAGATCAGGTACACTCGTCGTCTTCAGGAGGGAGCATCAACAGCACTGACAAGACCAGGCCACCAGCAAGACCCTGCTGCACACCAGCTCGAAATGGGATGGGCGCTGAAATCCACCAAGAAGACCAAGCGCTTTTCAAAGCGTCAGAAAAAATATCTAGATGACATGTTTTCCATTGGGCAGCAGACTGGTAACAAAGCTGATGCCTCCGCGGTTGCGTGCAACATGCGCTACGCAAAAAATTCAGACGGCGGGCGCTTGTTCAATCCTGAAGAATTTTTAACGCCTCAGCAAATAACGTCTTACTTTTCCAGAAAGGCTCTGAAGAACCGACAACGCCAGTCCGTAGACAGTGATGATGAGGAGGCGGCGTTAGAAGAGCACACAAATGCAAGTACTAGAACCCTAGGGATAAGAGAAGTCGCGCTTCAGCATCCCATCGCCTATGACCACTTTAACCTATGCGACATGATGGTGGAAGGGAAGTTGAAGCAGCTCAGTGTTGTAATGCTTCGTCAGGTGTGTGAGCAGCTTGACATCCATATACCTCCAAGCACTCGGCGGAAAGCTCTGTTTATTGACCTACTTAGTGATGTACTCAAGAAATGTACCTGTCACTCCTCCTAATGCCCAATCGCAACAAATCCAAAGCCAGTTCCAACTGTGAAGCGCCAGAGCCAGATCCCCCGTAGACAGCGCCAGAGCCAGATCCCCCGTAGACAGCGCCAGAGCCAGATCCCCCGTAGACAGCGCCAGAGCCAGATCCCCCTGTGGACTGCGCCAGAGCCAGATCTCCCCGTAGACAGCGCCAGGGCCAGATCCCCCTGTGGACAGTGCAAGAGCCAGATCCCCCCGTAGACAGTGCCAGTGCCAGATCCCCCTGTGGACAGCGCCAGAGCCAGATCCCCTCGTAGACAGCGCCAGACTCAGATCCCCCTGTAGACAGAACCAGATCCCCCTGTGGACAGCCCCAGAGCCAGATCCCCCCATGGACAGCGCCAGAGCCAGATTTCCTTGATTAGAAGAGCCAGAGCCAGATCCCCCCATGTGGACAGCGCCAGAGCCAGATCCCCCCATGTGGACAACACCAGAGCCAGACCCCCCCTGTGAACAATGCCAGAGCCAGATACCCCTGTGAACAGCGCCAGAGCCAGATCCCCCTGTGTACAGCGCCAGAGCCAGATCCCCCCGTGGACAATGCCAGAGCCAGATACCCCTGTACACAGAGCCAGAGCCAGATCCCCCCATGTGGACAACACCAGAGCCAGACCCCCCCGCTGTGAACAATGCCAGAGCCAGATACCCCTGTGAACAGCGCCAGAGCCAGATCCCCCCGTGGACAATGCCAGAGCCAGATACCCCTGTACACAGCGCCAGATCTCCCTTGGACAGCGCCAGAGCCAGATCTCCCCGTGGACAGCGCCAAAGGAAGATCTGCCGTGGACAGCACCAGAGCGAGATCCCCTTCTGTAATGCCAGAGCCAGATCCCCCCGTGGATAGCGTCAGAGCAAGTTATGCACCCCTATGAACAGCGCCAGAGCCACATATCCCCGTTTACAGCGCTAGTCAGATTCCCCAATGTAGATCTGATTGTGTACTGTACAGCCAGTTTCCCCCGGTGATAAATGTTATAGCAAAAACTAATCAGGCCTTTGGGGGTTTCAAACTATTGTGATTTTGTTTTCCGTTTTTGGAATCCCTTGCTATCAGTTTTTGTTAATATATTTCGGATACTTCGGGTACTATTTCACTGCAAACACTAAACAATATTAAAAAATGGTATATACCTAACCTGAAACAAATTTGTTAATAATCGATGTGTCCCCTAGTCCTACCCACCATGTGAATAAAGCCGTTATGGTTTTCCTGTGGTATGTCACGTGGCAACATGAATAAGCGCTGTTCCAACAATAATCAACCTTAGTTGAGATAGTTCTTTGCTTTAAAAGCGTTTATGCGTTTGTAGAGGAACAGGCATTGATAAAAGACGATGTCTATCAACAGTTTTCCCAAGCTGAGGTGAGAAAAATTTGCAACCACTAAATTTGTTGTTTTGATCTATGTCACGAATTGTGACAAGATTTTCAAATACGCATTCAATTACGTGTTTTTCCTAAATCATCTTGCACAACGATGAATGTAAGTATTAACACACATATTTATTGGTCCTCAAATTTATTTTTACCGTTGTTTTGAGGAGGGAGCGTCGACAAAAGCCAAAATTCCCTGCTTATTCAGCAGTTGGAGTCACAGTTAGCCCAAGTTGAAAGGTCAATTACCTGTGAAGTGTTGTATCTTCTTGGCGCTCTCAGCGCTCCGGATTTTATTATCCCCAAAATTTTATTTCAGATTCTAGACAAGTAGGTGACTGTCTTTCCAGGAAAAATGACCATTTTTGATAGAGCAATGTACCAGACGCGACTTTTGAGGCCTCAATTTGTAGGTTTAACGATCGTGCCAAATGATGGTTGCGAGGCTATATTTGAGAAAATCTGTCAAATATTCTATGTTAATTTGATTAAGCCGATATTGAAATAATCTTGAGAGCATATATCCTGGTTGCCTCCTGTGGTGTTGTTGTGTTTCTGCGCTGTTTATTTTTCGAGCGGCAGGTAGCGATACTTGGTTCAAATTTTGAAGTGTTTGTCGGGGTCAAGGCGAGAAAAATAAGAAAAAATCCATAAAATATTTAATATTCGTCCGATTTAAAAAAGAAACACATTTTTGTAATGAGGAGACAAATATTAGTCTATAGACAAAGTATTGAAAAATCGTTTTTTCAAGTATTGCATTTCATCTTGAATGGTTTAACGAAGCGCTTCTTAATCACCAAAGCTCTCGCTGAGCAGCTACACAACATAAATAATGCATGGCAATTTTTCAACAATGCACTCATGTCCATAGCTTTTGGTATTTCACAGCTACCCAGATCTGCCATCTGAATAAAAGATCTTGCAGTGGATTGCCCATCAGCACATATGTGCATATATGTATAAACACAAAAACACAAGCTACATTCCAGTGAACGTTGACACCGACCACACGTGTTAATGTGGTTTCACCAAGAAACCAGAGAATGGTAAGCGCCTCTTATGCTCTGACCCAATCCGACTCGCAATCGAGAGAAGTGCTAATGTTGGTAAGCCAGACCCAGTCTTTCTGCACTATTTCAGCTAATAAACATGAATAGCTGTCCAATAATACACATACTCAGTCTTTTTAAAGTTGCTGCAGTAGATGCTCATTCTGAAACCATTTTTCTTTTTAAAATGCAAGCCAGAGCATGTTTCAGCTGTTGATAAAATGTGTCATATATAGATGTAGGCACTGCCTAAAAGCGGAGCCAGCAAATTTTTTCAACTCTAAACTAGGGGTATGTCCCCATCAAACCCCCCCTCCCCCAACCCCAACAAAGACCAAACTTCAGTAGTTCAGGAACATAACAACAGGATTCTACACTTTTATTTTGCTTCAGGTATCCCACCTCCCTAAAATCAACCCTATCTAAATGCATAAAAATACATGGCTTATAACTTTTACTATTAAAAAAATTATCTGCACCCAATCCCCCTAAAGAATACCCAGAACAATAACGCTATTAGTAGTTTTTTTTGTCTTATGTAGGTTGTACTTGATAGACAACTAATACCGCAAATGTAGTTTATTTGACATACAACCAGATCTTGCTTAATTAGGCTTAGTCTTGTTATATTTATTTAGTACTTTAAAGAATCTACAAAGATTTTTTTCAGAAAAATCTTCCTCAATTTTATGTGCTTCTTGAATAAATAAGAGAAAAGTTGATATTATATATAGCTCTCTAGAAATAAAAATCCAGAAATAAAAATCATGACTGATTTGATGCAGTCAATACTATAGCAGACGGTGCTCAGTATAATTTCAGGGTGCCTTGAAACAATGGGTAATGTTAGGCAATAATGGTATGGACCGAGGCGCTGTGGCTGTTTGGTTGCACTTTGTAATACACGAAGTAGCATGATTATAGATTGGTAAAGAGTGTAACAGACGTAACACATAGATTGAAAACTTTCAACACCCTACAATACCTGATCCTAAATTCTTCACCACCTTATATATACTAATCCCTTTGATACATTGTTATACATTGTTACTATATTAATTCATACAAAACTACAAATCTTTGATAAATAAAATCATTTTCATATACACCATCATTACTGTTATCTCCTGTATAAAATCCATATTCCATCTAATAACAAACATCCATGATTTTTGTGTGGGCTACCTATGGTAGTCCCACATATTGCTATCGTGTGTGTAAGTGAGTGCGATGTGAGATGTGAGTAACAATAGAAGCAACCAAATATGATCAGCGAAGCCTCGATTTCAGGTTTATGGCGCGATGTCACATTCTGTCAATGATTCAAGATGGCGGCTTTCCTTACGAATCAATCTGGTTTTTCGCTCAAACAGATAAATATTTCGCTATGAACCTGATTTATTATGTTCGAATGGCTTACCATAGCTTCTAAAGTGTGCATTTGGCTATTAAGTTTAGAGGTTTTGGGAGTTTTCTTCGTTTTTCAAACCGATATTTGCTGCCAACTGCAAACGTGTTGGACGAGCCGTACGGTACCCGAGCCGAATGCTGCTGCCAATTACAGATCGTCCCTATTTGGGACTGAATGAGCCTCGTATGAGGATAAATGAACCCCTATGGGGAAGCTATGAACACCCCTGCCTGATTGCTGTAGGGCTTGGGATTAAAGAACAGCCAAATGAACACCCCTGCCTGATTGCTGTAGGGCTTGGGATTAAAGAACAGCTACGTTAACACCCCTGTCTAATTGCTGTAGGGCTTGGGATTAAAAACAGCTACATGAACACCCTTGCCTTATTGCTGTAGGGCTTGGGATTTAAAAACAGCTACGTTAACACCCCTGCCTGATTGATATAGGGCTTGGGATTAAAGAACAGCCACATGAACAAACCGGTCTGATAGCTGTAGGACCAGGGATTAATGAAACAGCCCAGTATAACCCAATGCCTATTACGGCAGGGAAACAAAAAAGCTGTCATTGACAAAATCAACAAAGTTACCCAAATTGGTGTTAATAGCCAAACTGCTTTGAAAGCTGTTGTAGTTAAAAACACAAACCTTCATTTGACAACTGGAAGAGCAGTAAATACAACAATTAGTCTTTGCATATTCCCATGAATTCTAATGTCAGTACCTCATTCATAAAATTGTGAACCCAAAAAAGCGTAGACATGTGAAAGTGAACCGTCTAGAAGAAGAACTGTACATAAATCATCTTGCTGGTTCAATCTAGTATCTGACTTCAAGCCTTATTGAACCAATTTTATGCAGAGAATCAATTCATTATTTACCAGATATTTCTGTCATATTGTAAAGGGTAATTATAGAAACAAACCGAGACATATGTCATCCAAATATAATTGTTCACAAAAGGTGAAAAAACTAAATTTATGATACACATTTGACAATAGTAATTCTGACATTAATTACACTAAATACAGCACATATTGTGAGGCAATATTGTGAGGAATATTATGTTGTCTGGAGATGTTGAAACAAATCCAGGGCCCATGCTTAAAAAACACAGTCACACTTTAGTATCGCCGATGAGAATATTGGAATATAGTCTTCATCATGAGTTGAGACCACTGGATGTCGGTGGTGCTGGTGACTGTTTTTGGAACTGTTTCTCATCAATTATATAATGATCCAAAATACCATTTAAGCATTCGAGCTGCTGGAATTTCTTATTTGCAAGAGAATCCAGAAAGATTGGGTCAGTACGCAGCTCTTACAAGCTGAAATTTGATTGGGCAAATGAACAACATCCGCACAGTCCGGCAATCCAGATCAAGAGCCTTCAGCATCTGGCAGACCTCAGAATCGAGCAAGCGGCACCACAACAGTCCTCCAGATAAGCAATTACACTATACTTATAAACCTTATTTTGCAGTAACTTTTCGTATATTTAGCTAAATGACTACTAAATGCCATATGACAATAAATAGAAATAGTCGTGCCGTTGAATGCGACCTATGTTCTCAATGGAGTCACTATAAATGCTCAAATATGACGCTAAAACATTTCAACTATCTCTCAGCCACCAACGATTTCTGGCTCTGCCCGCTTTGTCTTAGAGAAACCTTTGCATTTTATGATTTTGATTTTGAAGAGCTCCTGAAGCTGTCATTTAATTCTAATACGGCCTGCCATTGTTCGTCTGAACTAGATCGTGTTCGCAAACTCGCAAACTTGCTTCAACTAGATGTAATTTCTAGCATTACTAATTTACCAAATCTTAGAGATTTTGAGTTTGACCTCAATATACCTAGTCATGTCAATTCAAATTATTATTTACCTCATGAGTTTCATTCTTCGCTCGAGCTCTCCAGTTTAAGTAATAAATCTATCTCGCTTTTACACTGCAATATTAGAAGTATTTCCAAGAACTTTGACAAGTTCCAGCATATGCTAAGTACGCTGAATCATTGTTTTCAGATAATTGAGGTATCTGAGACCTGGCACACAATTGGGAGAGATATCACATCAAACTGCTCTTTACCTGGATACAGGTATATTTCTCAACCTTCTATGTTTGCAGTAGGGGGAGTAGGGCTCTTTATAGCAGATTTGTTAGAATATATTATAAGAGAAGATCTAAACTCAATATCTGAGCTCGAGGAGTCCCTCTGGATAGTTAGATAGATAGTCATGTTAGGAACAACTGACAACTTTACAATTTGCCATCAAAGGGGTGGAGCTTTCCTCAGTAAAATTCCATCAGTGGGTTGGTATGGAATAGGACATAAATTAATGTTTGAGGCAAAATTAAACAGACAACAAAGAAATGTTTAACTTATTTTCTTTGGTAATTATACAGGTTAAGTTTACAGTTCACACGGTTTCCATTGTTATTCATAGGGAATTAACTCGGATATTATCTTGTCCACAAACTAAAAGCAGGGAAGGGATTTTAATTCACTAGGGAAATGTGGGGTCGATGAATAGAATTGAATTGGTCATAATGAAGTAAAAAGCCAATGGATAATTCATATAGACTAACAGGCTATTATCTACTTGTTTACCCAGGTTTATAAGTAGCCTTAAGTAGTTATTGACCTGGGTCAATAAGTAGAAAATAGCCTGATAGTCTATAATGAGTTATTCATTGGCTTGGTACTAAATTATGACCAATTTTAATCATCGACCCCACATTTACCTAATGTATTCAAATCCCTTCCCTGGTTTAGTTTGTGGACAAGACTGATAATATCCGAACTTCAACGACAAATTCACTATCATCCAGCTTCAGTATGTCCGGTTGTACAATGTTGTATAAATCTCCCGTCTGTGCATAGTCCTATTTGTTACGAACAATCGCCCATTCCTCCCACTCCAGGCCGTGCTTGATTTTGTAGCCTCCGGAATTCGTGTTTCATTTTTCTTGCCTTGAACGTTGGGCAATTCATTACTTGCTAGTTGTTGTTCTCCACGGACATGCTTAAATAAGTCAGCGATGAAAATATCGAATATAAGTATTCTGTGTTATGAATAACGCTAAATCCTCCTGTGTTTGTAAGAGTGAAAAAGCCTTTCTAAATGAAAGCGTTGAATCTTAACTTTCAAGATCGATTTCCATTTTGTAAAAGGGTTCCATTGCGACAGGTTTCTCGAGCTAACACTTCATTGTCCAATAATAAATTAGCGTCATTTCGCCACGGAACTGATTTGTACAATGGAAGGTCAAGCTTCTTGATTCTATTAAATAGCCTTTCATTCTTTTACCTCTTCCATAACAGCTTAATTGTGTTCAGTGAAAATTAATTACATCACGATTTTCTCTGGGGATCGTGGTTGTACGAAAACAGCCATTCATTTGTACCTCTTTCTGAAAACCTCGTGAACCGTAAACTAAGTCCGTTAATTACCTCGATTGTCAGCAATCTCGGTAATTAACTCTTCCCTAAAAGAAATTAAGAATTTAATTAAGAAATTAAGATTAAGAATTAAGAAATTTAATTTTTTTAACCAAGCTGAAACATTCTTTATTTTTTTAATGGCCATATCAATACCATGGAACATGGCTGTGTGCTCTCATACAATGTATGCAATTTTGAGTTGCTTTGTGTATTTTCCAGGAAAGTGAGGCACTCCCAACTTCCACTGCAGTGAAATATACATATATGGAAGATCTTCAGAAGCAAAGCAGGATTTATAAAATACCAGTAGATAATCTGAATAAATACCAGATCGCCATAAATTCTGCAAGCTACGAGCTCTGTAAAGAGGAAGGGTCTCTACTTATGGACAGATGGAAGTTGTTGACCCTTTAAAGATGCAAGGTGCACCAACAAGGGTATAACTACTCAAAGAAAGCCTCAAGATAAAAAAAAATTGAATGCTCATGCAGCCGGTGACAAAAGAATGTCAAGCAAGATGTGAGAAAAAAAGAATGAATGTAATATCCTAGAGTCTTTCTAGTATTAGAGACAATCAAGTTCATGCAGTTGAAGAAAAACAAATACGCCAACTCTGAAAAGTATTTGGAAGCAGCTGAGATGAATCAGAGGGTCTTTGAAGAAAGCAAGAAGACAAGATTAGAAATAGAATTTAAAAAGTTATCCAAGTCTGAAGCTAAATCTGCTGTCCATTTGAAGAAGAAGAAGAATAGTGAGAAAAAAGAAACAGCATCTGCGTCAGTAAGGGAAGGAGTAGATATTGACATTTTAAGATCTGATGAAGAAATGCCAACAACCTCTAGCAACAATCCACTTTCTCATTGGTTGAAGAGAAGCGATGATGATACAGATACAGCTGAGATAGCTCTGGCGATCATTTTTTTAGGTAAAGGCCAGTAGCAGTGTCTGCTACGGATTCTGACTCTGATCTAGGCGATTTTGCAAAATATCTTAGAAGAAACCTGAGTGACAATGTAAAGATTGGAAATGACCTGTATGTTTCACACGTCAAGGAAGTTTCATTGGAGGAGTTCATAAGATACCGCCGCAGATACTGTACCATAAAACATGGATTAGTGGAGTGCAAGCAATGTGGAGGATTGTTGTTTGCTGAGGAGTTTATTTCACATTTAGTTATTCCATTATCTGGTAGCTACAAGAAAGTTTACCAGGAGTACAAGTCGGACAAAAGCCATTAGACGCATCATGCAGTTGCCAGTTGTTGTGTTCAGATTGAAAGGACGGCTTTTTGAGCTGTAGTACTGTTCTGATATGAATTATGACAAGCGTTCTTCATAATGATCTATCAAAGGAGAGTTTGAAATTGCTGTGTGACCTTACTTCGACAAAAAAGGACAAGAAACTGATACGTGTTGCCGCTTCAGCCCATATTTCCAGTACTAAGGCAAAGAAGACCATGGGGATTTCTGATTTACATTCAGTAAGAGATGAAGTCAGCAATGCTGTAGAACAATACATAGAAATAAGGGATGCTGTTGATCAGGTTGTAAATACAAAAAAAACTGTAAATCTACGGGAGCTCGGAATTAAAGTTCTATCTAATGAATCTGATTAAAGCAGCAAAGATGAATGTGAAGACAAAAGTTGCACAAGTGATACCAACAAAGAAGGTGCGAAATTGGACCAGGACACCAATGTACCGAGAGCTGACTCTTTACCTGAATTCAATATGTTTGGAAACTGTGATCCTGACGACACAGAGAAACAAAAATCACAATCTATTCCTGAGACAAACTTCATGCCTTCTTTTGAGCATCTTATTTTGCTCCTGAAAGTAAACGACCTTAGCTGGTTTAAGCTAGTCATTGAAATAAAAATGATCTTTCGCAATTTGTCAGATGAAGCTCATGATCAGCTCCTCTTAGACTTTGGTGAGTACCTATCTTTTTCTGATTTAGCTGATACCGAATAGAAAATGGTTGAACATTCACGCCAAGGATTATTAAAACTCCAGCGCGATAAACCATTTAACAATGACTTACATGCCCCCGATGCGATTGATACTGATTCTGAATTAGATGATCCTGAAGACTGGGTTAAGTTGAAAGACTTAACAGAGTGCTCGGATAAAGTGAGGCGCAAAATTAAGAAGCAGCGATCTATTTCTCAACGACTGAAAAAAGAAAAATCTCGAAGATTGCATCATTGAAATGTCTATTGAGAAGAAAGGTTCCACCAAGAGCAAGTAAAACAATGGAGAAGTATCCGGATATTGGAAAAGTCATCGAGGACTTTGCGCGCGAAAGAAGAGTTGATGCTGACTCATGGAGAAGGACATGCTTGCTTTGTTTCAGTGGGAATGTAAAACGAGGGCCCAGGCTAACATATAGAAGGATCAAAGAGCATCTCGAGAAAACGTAGAAAACCAAGTTAGAACAGTAGTTTGCAGTGTTCACAACAAGCGTAAACTGTCTAGCAGAAGGTACTGGGGAGCAGTAGGGATCGTCTCGAGAAGAACCAGGAAGAATTTTATGTAAAGGTAAATGTTGATGCAAAGTGGAGTTGTTCGATGTATCGTATTCTGGATAATATAAAACTGAAACACGGACTTGAAAAAGTATTCATAAACATGGACGACGCTGCTGGCTAAAGATTAGACACAAGGTTTACACACAAGCAACATCCAATTATCCAAGACAAGGATAAGCCTGAAGTGACTACGCGCACTGACTTTGTCGATGACCATTCGATTCTGCTTCAAACGACCTCATACCTTTTAATGGGCACAGAAAACACATCGGAAACATGCATCGGTGTTGTCAAGCCTCAGAAGATTATACCGAAAAATCCTGCGCAGTATGCGGCAGATCTAGAAATGCTGTCTTCTGTTGAAGAGGTTTGCATGAGAAGAAGATCGAGTGTATTCGCGTTGACGGATCTGTGGACGAGGGCCCTTCCCATCAAGAAGTGCAGTTCAACTGGACCGAAAGATACTTACTACGAAGCACTGTGAGTACCGTTGTAACGGCAAGGTTTAGCGGCGGTAGCTATTTGAACAAAGTAGAACTCCAGAATGGGTGTTTAGCTTTGGGGCACACCAACGTCTATATCCCGCCCACGATTAATGGTTCTAACCTAGGTGCCGATGGCAAGCTAGATAAGGAAAAGCTAAAGCAGAACCTTGATACGGCAACGGATGTATATATTAACACTATCTGGATCACCGTGTTTTGGGACTAATATCGTTTTAGTGAAAGAGGCAGTAGGCAGATCTTACAACGAACGCCGGTTCAACCTGACATTTTTACGTGGTTCTGCAGCGAAGGTTGATGCTCTGAAGAGAACGCATCCCAACAATTACGAGTACTTTTCAAAAATTTGGAAGTTGAGAAATAGGCACATGGTTTGCCTTCCAGTTACATTTATATGTTGCTGCCATGTTATGATGTAGATTGCCTTCATATAGAATGTAAGGGAAAACCAGACGAGGAACCAACTTGGTATCCAGGAGGTCCTCCACTTTCAATGCTACCGTTGCCTTTTGCGAACCCAGAGAAGCCTTGGGGATTCAAGGAATGTACCAAATGCCTTGGTTTCTGTCATGGTCATTACCTTGAACCTGAAGCACATATCAAGTGGATAAAAGAGAAAGGAGATTCTTCTTGCCAGAGACTGCCACCGAGGTATCAGTGCCAGCAATTTGTCAAGGATAAGGACTGCATCGAAGAGAAGGATATTAAGCACATTGCGAAGACATGCTTTCTTCCAGTAGATGATGCCGCAGATAATATTCAGCAACGAAAGAGAAAGGCGCAGAAGAAAAGGAAGGGACGAAAGAGGAAAGCAGACAAGGTGGATGAAGATGTGGTAGATGAGGATGTGGTGGATGGAGATGTCGTAGATGAGGATGTGTATTGAATATGCAGAAACGGCGAAGAGGGATTTATGATCCAATGTAATGACTGTAATGAATGGTTCCATGGTGAATGTATTGGGGTCACACCTGCGGACGCTGAGCATATTCTAAAGATTAGAACATGTACTAGACTATCAGAATGACATTCAAAGGCGTTTATGTACCCCTTTGCTGGTCACTGTATCATGTTCTCTTTTGAATGGCAGTGTAGTGTGACTATAGACTGTCAGGAAATAGTAGTATGTGTCAGTAGAGAGCGACAGCTAGAATCATGTATGTCAGTATAGATTGACGAAGATCGTGTGTGTGTCAGTATAGACTGACGGAGATCATGTGTGTCAGTATAGATTGACGAATATCGTGTGTGCTAGTATAGACTGACGGAGATCGTGTGTGCAAGTAGAGGCGACAGAGAATCCTGTGTCAGTAGAGTTATTTCAAGTCGTCACGTGTACAGTTATCAGTAAGTGTTTTTATCTCATCACAAGCCATTTGGGCGCTGTTGTTTGTATATTATTGCACTGGATATTGTTAAAACAACGTTGGGTTAATGGAAAGTTGTCTTTATTTTTACACACTTTATAACATTATTTTGCAAAAATTGTTACAATATGTGGACAATATGGGGGCTTTGTTTTATACGTTCCCCACCATAATGGGGACTGCTCGATAATGGGGACTGTTTGAGAGTAGAGCCCCACATATAGGGGATATATGGGGTCAATGAAAGCTTGATTATCAAAGTCCCCATATTTCACGGGGGTCCCCCCCCTCGGGAAGCTGATGACAAGTGCATTAAAACAAAAAAAATAACAGATGAAGATTCTTCTAGGGAAGTCTCAAGTGGCACTTAGAAAATGCAAAGGAAACAAAAGAACACTAAAAGCTGGCATGCTGAAACAGCAAGGTGCAATAGAAAGACTGGTCCACCTTCATGAGGGCTATTAGTTTTTGAAGGCACTAATAGGCTCACCCCCATACTCTGAAAAAGCAAAGTAAGATATATTTGCAATGATAAGACAGTTAGGTGCTGCCACATTATTCTGTAGTTTCTCTTCAGCAGAGACACAATGGATTCATCTCCTAAGAATTCTTGGCAAACTTGTTGACAACAAAGACTATACTGACACTCAGTTAGAAAATCTAAACTGGGAAGAGAAATGTAGGATAATTCAATCAGATCCTGTTACATGTGCTAGACATTTTGATTATTAAATCGGCCAATTAAAAAAAATTTTCTAAAGAGTGATAGTGCAACATTGGGTACAATAGTTGACTGGTTTTATAGGGTTGAGTACCAGCAAAGAGGATCACCTCATATTCATATGCTGATATGGATGGAAAATGCTCCAGTATTCGGAGTTTATTGTGATGACAAAGTAACTGAATTTTTCAGTCTACGGACTGAGTGTGAATTAAAGAGTTTTCACACCCGGGCCATGCATTTAATGAGGTCTGGGCCACGAAGCGTAGCGAGCAAAGGGTTTACAACGGTTTTAGGGGAATTTCTCACTGAAATGATTATCAATCGTTTGGATAACTTTATGATATTCTACATCGTGTTTAACTTATATCCTGGTGCAAGAATCATGTGAAAAAAGCGGCGCTTTTCTAAAAACTTCAAGCGACTAGCTAACAGAACAGAGCATTCGAGAATGGCGCCGAAAACGGAACAATGGACACGTCAAGTCGTAATGGCGAATGAGCTGCTTCTCTGAGTTACAGTCACTGATTTCCAGATAAAAGGTAAGGTTTATTTTAGAAGTGTTATGCCTCATTGGTAAGTATATGCGATTGCTTCCACTGTTTGTAGATTGTGAGTTGCAAGGCCTTTTTGAAGACAGAACCCGTATTTGGCGTCGAGTTATGATTCGAAATTATTGTTGACATTGCATTGAACCTTGCCTTTGTATATCTAGGTGATTACCTTGCCTAGTCTCGTGAAAACGTATCGGTTTTACATGTTTGTGTTTTAATCAAGGAATTTGAGAATGTTTAAGTCAAAGGAAGGCGCGTCTACTGATGTTTTGGTAGAAGCAACAACGAATTGCCGCCATTACGTCTTTGTTATCAAACACTATTTTTCACTCCATACGTCTTCTCTATTTCTGATTCTTATTGATAAAATAACCTGATTTGGAGAACGTATTCGAGTTAGCGCTTACATTAGCTATCTTAGCTATCTAAGATCGGCGTATTTTTGTTAAAATAAGGCTTAGAGCCTCAGGTCTAATTCTGATGTGCAGGTTATAGTGTATGCATAGTGTATAAAACGTATAGGAGTTTATTACAAAAGTAATTGTGAATGAGAAAATGAATGTACTTACTTGCGGTCTTTCTATACCTAACAAGTAACGTTTTTCAGGCACAATATATAATTTAGTACATCATGAAAATGGGGACCTGTTTTGTTTCCCCAACGTGCAAAAGAATTACTTTGCTTGGTTACACAAATAATATACTTACATATGATTGAATCAATAAAAATGAAACGAAATATATCCTTTCATGTAAATCTATTTCAGGTGAATACCTTATTCGCCAAACTCAAAATCTATGTAAAATCACGATAACACCCTTGGCAAATGCAGCGTTCTCCTGTGATACCCTGTGTTACGCATGTATTGATTAAAGTTGTCCCTGTGTTACTCATGTATTAATTAAAGTTGTCTATCTCCTCAACAGGGGTATGCCTCGTTGGACCCTGGTGTTCGGCAAGAGTACGGTCCTCTCCACCTGTTGCCTCCCACACACAGCATGTCGTGCAGATGTGGCTGTGTTTAGTAGGACGGCCTCTGAATTTTTTTTTGGCCGAATCTAGTCCGCTTTCCTCAATGTAGCGCCAGAACTACCGGGTTTTTTTTGCGGAAGAGGGTATTAGAAACGGAAAGAAACCGCGTTACCATTCAGTTTCCTGCGTGACTAAGCATGCATGGAATGTTACAAGCTGGTGGTTTCCCTATTCAGGACATGTTTAGCACTTTCGAACATTACTTTATTCTGCCGAGCCACTTTACAAATGCCTCACACAAACTTCTTAATAATATTCTATCGTTTCCTGGATATTCGAGCTTAAAGTCGTAAGTTAACATGTGCTCGGAGCTACTGAATAGAGCTTGTGTCAAATATTCATTTGTTGTATCTCGGTTTGCGTTCTTTTGTCTCCAAAATTTCCTGAAGTTTCATTTCATTACTTGGCTTATGACACAGTTGCCCAAAAATTTGAAAGCAGCTTCGTAAAAACGGTAGAATGCATCACTTTAATGTTGTTTCTTCAAATTCTAATTACTAGCACATTATTGTAAGACAATTTCTTGAAGTGGCAACAAAATTCTTTGTTTTTCAAAGTGCGCTGCCAAACGTCTAGGTACTAATGTTTCTGAAGAGTTATTTGCCTGAAATTTCCCGCCGTTGTTATTAGGTGAAAGCGTCGGCCCGTTGCCTAGCAAAACAGCACCTCATTAAATGCATGGCCCGGGTGTGAAAACTCATTAATTCCCACTCAGTCCGTAGACTGTATTGATAATGTTATCAGTTGCCAAAAAGCCAACTGACAATCCTAATTTACTAAAACTTGTAAACAATCAAGTTCACCGGCATTCACACACATGTCGTAAGAGGTCAAAGTCAGAATGCCGATTCAATTATCCACAGCCTCCATTGAGGCTAACAAGTATCTTGATACTTGTATACAGTATCCCCTTGATACTGATACCGATCAGGCTAGTGTAAAAACGTACAAAGAGACATGGAAATCCATTAGAAAGCAACTGAATGATACGAAGGACAGTGATGATATCTTATTTGATGAGTTGCTTGAGAAACTAACTGTGACTGAAGAAAGTTATGTGCTAGCTGTAAGATCCTCTCTTAATTGTCCTATAATATTTTTTTAAAGACAGCCCTACGAATAACGAATCAATAACTATAAGCCACCATGCCTTGAGGCATAGAGAGCAAACATAAAAATTCAGTTTGTATTAGATGTTTATGAATGTGCCATGTATATCGTTTCATACATCTCAAAAGCACAAAAAGGAATGAGTGAACTTCTGCGAAATGCATGTGCTGAAGCCAGAAAAGGGAATTCTTGAATTAAACAGCAAGTAAGAGAGATAGGTAATAAATTCCTGAACAATGCTGAGATAAGTGCAGCTCCCAATGCGAAAGTGCTCTCGTCAAGTTATATATTTATGAATACTTCGCCTCCAGAAGATAGAGTTCAGCTTTTGAAAAGCATCGATGACATACAAGAAATGGATGATGAATCTGAGGAAATTTACGCTAGTGGACTGTTAAAACGATACACAAAGAGGCCAGTAGCCCTTGAAAATGTGACATTGGCTGATTGGGCTGCTTGGTATGATTCATGTGGTAGTAAGTGTTTTCTTTAATAAAGAAGCTGAACCAGAAAAGCACTACCGTGAACTGATTATGTTGTTTACATCTTGGAGAAATGAAGAAACTGACTTAGTTGGTAATTGCTCGTCATACCAAGAAAAGTACCTGTTTGTTAAAGATGTAGTTGATGAACAAAATAAGCAATATGCAATTTGCAATGAAGACCCAGAGAAGATTCAAAATCAGTTAAATGCTGATACTGAACATAATTGTAATTATGACCAAATAGCACCAACAACACAAGATGTTGGGTACCGAGATGAGTCTGAGGGTGTGCAAGACTTGCATCCAGATTTCAATGAAGGCTATGACTTGTCAGATGACATTGGAATACCATCAGCTGCCTCAAACAGAGAATAACAAATAAAATAAAATACAAAAAATACTAAACGAGCTGCAAGACCTAGAGAAGAGACAAATGGTTCAAAAATTGAATATTGAACAAAAGGAGTTTTTTTATCACATATTACATCACATTAAAACGTATTTCCATCCATGTCATGGGTGGATATATATTCAAGGATCTTGATGATTTAGAATGAGGTAACCTTGCACCAAACATGTGGCAGGAACATTTTAATTTAATATAAATATCGAATGTAGAGAAAACGATACCACATTGAGATGAACTCGAACTCCTATGCATTTCTATAAAGAAAGATTTTACTTTTCCGCCTTTGTTTTGTAGTTACATTGTCGCTAATTTCGGAAATTAAGGTGACCCCTGCCGATTACTGTTTCGTATTACAGCTTTCAAACTCGGCATCCGATTAGATGTTATGAAGGAGTTTTACAGTTCACCATTTGACACTGTTCTGTTTCATTTTACAAGAGCGGTGATTTTACCAAATCTACAACTTTAAGTAGCGTTGCCATGGCAACAGTAAGGCGTTACCTTAAAACACATGTATCAGCTGATAGGGCTTGATGACTTGTACATCATATATGATCCTGATTGATCTCCTTTATTCCTGCTATTTCTAGTCAATTTTTGTTGTTGTTGCTATGGTAACAACAGAAACCATGGAAACAGCATACATAGATGAAAAGAACTTCCCGAAGTAAACAATATTGCTTTATATTTATGGCCTCTTAGATAAAGTCCCTAGGATCTACGATAAGTTGAATTTCAATATAATGCGGCTTTAGACATCATTTTAAGGGTGTTTTAGCTATTTTTAAATGGTTGCCTAGCAACAGACATGTGGTGGGGGCATGCAAATACACGAATTCCCTGTTTTAACCTGCCAGTATAGAATACGGGAGCGATATGGCCTCTTGAATCTACAATATTTTGATGTAAACATCTATGCTTGTTGCCATAGCAACAAGGAATATTAATCCATCTAATCGTGCGTAGAGAGAGAAGGCCTTGCCCTCCATCCTTCATTGGGATATTCTCGACATCAAGTGGTTTTCTTAACTTATCGTATTTAGGTAAAATGGACACATTTTTAGGGCTATTTTGTTGCCATGGCAACTGCAATGCTCAAGGGTTAACAATAATCACAAAGGAATATTATCGTATAATACATTAAGATGTATGTCACTTTTGTTATGCTCTAAAATATGTTGTAAACACAATAATATTTTCAAATTGCATTATAGTCACACCCCATGACCTGGTCTACGCCACCCACCCCCCTCCCCCAACCCACCCCTCCACACACACACACCCTAAGTGATTTTAAACTGCATGGGTTTGTCGTACTGAATATATATTCACCACACCCCATCCCCTTCCTCAATCCGGCCTCGAACGGTGCTATTGAGAGTATTACGAGAATATACAAATAAAACAGACTTTTCTCAAATCTCTTTAAGAATCTCGTTTTTTTATTATAAACCACCAAGTGGCTCCGTCGCCGTCTTTTTACTTCTGTCTCTGGAACAGAGGGCTGTTCTTCGCGATTTTCGATAATGACCCTCATTCCCGCTTTGCATTAGTATTTTCTCTACCCTACCAAGCCTTCGGTGTGCACTATTGGCGTCTTATCAAGCAACAAAATACACTCATTATTAAAATGCGCTTATACCTCTTGCCAGACCTTACCACCTCAACCCCCTTTTAATCGGGGGATATTTCAATTGTAATTGTTATGATTAGAATTTCTTGATTTGAAAATTAATCATTGAATAACCTTGTAAATAAATTTTGAGGTCGAATTATGCAAACGCGTGATAGTTAGTAGTACTTTTCAAGAAGAAGAACAGTTTGAAGACGCGAAAAGGTTGTTTAATAACCTAAACGACACTCCTCTTTGGAAAGACAGGTGCGTTAATAGGGTCGTAAACATGTTTAGGCAGCACACATTAGAGGTGCGTCACAAAAAACGCTAAGGTCCGTCCGTGGGTTTGCCTAAAATGGTAAACTTGTTTTTCCAAAGCTGAGAGTCGCTTACGTTATACGGCCTATTCATCACTTCTTAAAACTGATCTACTTGTTTAAGAAAAAGTTGGTTTTGTTAATGTTAGCCTGTAGGCAGGAGCAAGAAATAGCGACATTGTAAGACTGTAGTAGCTTATATTTGCTTCATTGATTGATTTACAATAAACATATATTTGATTATATTGTACTATTTCCCATTACATGTGCGTTCGTTTCCTCGTAAAGCTTGTACTGGATGTCATACGACATTGAAGGTGCATCCCTTACCCCCTTAACAACTAAAACTCATCTTTTAAAACTCCGGACAGTTCAAAGCCCGGACACTTTGCATCTTAAGTACGGTCTTAACGATAACAAAAGATAGATTTTTAGAGCGAGCGAATTATCAGCCAACCAACATTTTTGCATTTAAACGTGCTCGACTTTTTTTGATACGGGGAAATTCAAGTTTTTCTGTGGTAAGTTGTAGCGCGTTTTATAAAGTTTGAATGTTAACGGCTCCGTGAATATGTCTCTTCAGTTTTTATCAGTTATACAATCTTTTGCGTAATGGAATAGAAATGAAGTCATATGATAGATACTTCTAACCAGAAATCAAGCTTTGTGATTCCGCTTGATGTTCCATGAATTTTCATGAAATTAACTCATATTCCGGACTAGATTTAATCCGTCTACAGCAATTGCAAAAAGAAATCTAACTACTTTAATTGCGCACGATTTAGATACAAGTGTATGGTTTTGCGTTAGGTATTTGTTTTATGTATTTTAACGGAGACCTCAACAAAAATACTTTATTTACTTGAAACCTCGCGTTCGCAATATCAGTAGAATACTCAAGTTTACTCTTTCGATACTATTGATCTAGGTTCGCGGCAATGAGGTTTTATGATAATGTAAATATACAAGACTCCAGCAACAACAACAAAAAAAGAAAGTACAATACATTAAATCGAAGGATAGGCAAACATTGTTTAAAAATATATCTTAAATTTGATATTAAAAGATTTCAAATTGGTTTCAAGAGAAGTAGTGAAAATAATTGTAGTAGTTTGCGTCCGCAGTTTGATCTACGTCTGGAGTTAGAGTGATTTTTAATCAGGGACCGCGGAACCGGTATTGCCGGTATTGCCCGAGCAATACCAGAAATCGGCGAGAGGAAAGACATACATGAATGAGAAATCACTCCGCCGTAAATAAGCATCGCAATACTAGTTCAATGAAAAATGCCCATGAATGCTCTTCCCAAAGCCAGATGTCCAACACCATCTCTCTAATCACCCGGAAAACGGTGTAGCTCAGCCCGGACGCAGTATCGGGGCTGGATACTAGTTCAAAACGAAAGCGAAAGGGGGTGGATATTTGTCTGTTTATACGAAGATTCATTGATAAATTCTGCGTGCAAAAGTTTTCAAAGAAGAAAAAGACTAGTGAAAGTGGACAAAATGAGTACTGGTGAGTTGAGTTTCACTGTAGTGTACCCGTTCAGTAATGACATCGTATTTTTCTATAAAATTCTATCAAATTTCGGTGCAATTTGGACTTGACGGTGGAAATAAATTGTAGTGGATTTGATCGGAAAAATCCATTCCCGGAATGGATTCCGGAATCCGGAATTCGACCCATTCGAGGTTTGATTGGAGATGCAGGGGGCCTGACCGAATGTTTTATTTCAGCGGATCAGCCGCGGAGGTCCATTGAAGATGACCAGGAGCCAGGCAATGTTGCTGATGATGATACAGGTATGTACATATGACATAGTTACGTAGATACATAGTTGACATGATATTCTTTAGTGAGAAAACTATAAAATTATTTAATAATAATTCACCGATGAAGATGATGAAATTCAAGATATGCGCTGCCGCGGCGAAATTACCGAAATCAATTCTACAGCAGAAACTCCGTCAGCCTATCAAAAGTTCAATGGATTTTTGCGTTTTATAATAGGCATCTGTTGCATATATTGTCTGAGTTCCGATAAATCGATTACGAACAAAACGGGATCCGAACGAGTCCCGTTCTATGCGATTCATATGAGATTGATCAAACGATGCTGAATGATTTGCTCATGCTGACTACCATTTCACAGGTGACAAAATTGACCTTGCGGGTCCGTCTTCATCCGCCTCAAGCGCTAGCAGTTCTGGACGACAAGGGATGAAACGTATGCGTCCTAAGGTCACACTTCACGATTTTTTCAAAAGATCTAAGACTGAGAATATCGAAAAGGTAAAAAAATGGAAATTTCGGATTCAATTCAGTTTGATCAGTCCAAAAGTATAGAAAATCTTCACACCACGTAACCATTTCATCAGTATACCTATGTCTCGAATTTTAGCGGGTGTCTCGTCGATTGGCCAAACTAGTTAAATCTTACTGATTGCCGTATGGTGTACTATTCATTATCAAAACACTGTTTTTCAGGACACTGATGATGTCGAAGATGCATCGGCGGTCGACACAAGCGTCCCGCCTACTGATGTCACAGAAGCCGTTGACGAGAGACCGCCACGTGAAATCATTCTGTCCGTCGAGCCATTCCACCCGAAACAAATAAAACGTTCAGAAACGGACAAGGAAGGAAAAGCGAAAAAGAGAAATTGTCAACTCCAGTATTTTCACGACTTTCCGTGGCTACATTACATACCAGACAAGGACGTCGTCGTATGCCATGTGTGCACTAAAGCAGTAAAACTGAACTTATTGGACGGTGTGAGACAGGAACCTGCCTTCACGACGAAAGGTTTCAATACATGGCAGAACGCCACCAAAATGTTTCGCCTTCATCAGAACTCGAAATGCCACAAACAAGCCGTCGAGTGTGTGCGAGAGATCCCGGCAAAGTGTCGCGACGTAAGCGAGCTGTTAGTTGAACAGACTGTGAAAGAGCGGGAAAACAACCGGCGATATCTGAGCAAGATTATCCAGAATCTGCAGTTTTTAGCTCGTCAGGGGATCGCAATCCAAGGAGCGAAAGAGACGGATTCGAATTTCCATCAATGTTTGTTGCTCAGAGCGAAGGATGATCCTTCAATCCTACAATGGATGAGTAAGAAAACCGACAAGTACACGTCACATGACGTGCAAAATGAATTGCTGGATATCATGTCACAACAAGTAATAAGGGATGTCGCTAATCGCATCAAAACGGAATGCTATTCTTTACTAGCCGACGAATGCACGGACGTAGCGAATAAGGAACAGCTGACGGTGTGCCTGCGTTGGATCGACGAGAATTTGAATCCGAATGAGGATTTTATCGGCTTCTATCATATCCCAGACATTTCGTCGGATACGATCGTTTCGGCTCTCAAAGACGCCCTCACCCGATCGGATATACCATTGAAATCATGTCGCGGGCAATGTTACGACGGAGCGGGTAATATGTCCGGTGTGAAGAACGGCGCGGCGACGAAAATCCAAGCTGAGGTCCCGCAGGCGCCTCTAACGCACTGCCACGGACACGCCCTCTCTCTCGCTGTACATGACATGTGTAAGCGGTCAGCTTCGAAATTGCTGAGCGAGACGTTGGACACGACACGTGAGATATGCAAGCTGATAAAATTCTCACCGAAGCGACAAGGAGCACTTGAAAAGATCAAGGGAGAATTGGACTTGGATGCCCCGGGAATCAAGGTCTTATGCCCGACCAGATGGACGGTCCGCGGGGACAGTTTTCTGCGAATCATACAAAACTATGTTGCGCTCGCAAACCTTTGGACTGATTGCCTTTCTGCGAGGCTTGACAGCGAAACGAGGGCGAGAATCATAGGTGTCCAATGTCAGATGAAGGAGTTCGATTATTTTTTCGGACTCAATTTGGGGAATATGCTCTTCTCCATTACCGACAACCTGTCAAAAACGCTCCAGAAGACGAAGATGTCCGCCGTTCAAGGCCAGCGGTTGGCAGAATTGACCATCACTACGCTGTCAAACATGCGATCCGAGCAAAACTTCAGTGACTTCTACGCTCTGGTGCTACAACGACGAAATTCACTGGAATGCGAAATCTCCGAACCGAAATTGCCTCGTAAAAGAGCGCCACCGAAGAAATTAGATGACGGAAGTGAGCCGTACCATCCACCCGCCGCTGAGGACCGATATCGTACCATGTACTTCAGCGCTTTGGACGACATCGTGATGGCCATAACCGAACGATTCGACCAAAAAGGATTCAAGGTTTACCGGATCGTGGAGGAATTTCTTCTGAAAGCTGTTCGCGGAGTTGACTTCACATCCGAAATGGCCACCATAGAAAGCGAGTACGGTACCACAGACGTAAATGTTCGAAACCTCACTTCCCAAATACCGATCTTCCGACAACTTATGGAGCATAAGGATGTCACGCATTTCGACGACATCTACAAGGAGGTACAGTCTCTCGATAAACCCACTCGTTCGCTCATCGGCGAGATCGTGAAATTGTGTGTGCTGCTGCTGGTGAATCCGGCGACCGACGCTATAGGCGAGCGGTCTTTTTCGACGATGCGGCGACTGAAGACATGGCTCCGGTCCACGATGGGCCAGAAACGGTTCAACAGCCTCGCCGTACTCAGCGTTCATCGAGAACGCACTGACAAAATAAATCTGGCAGCCGTGGCGAATGAGTTCGTATGCCTCAATGATAATAGGAGAAGGCTTTTCGGCGAATTCAGCGTTGCCGACTTCTGCTAATAGCAAGAATGCAGACGGAATAGCGTCGATGGAATAATGATTGAACACGACCGTTATAGACAGTCTCAATTATATCATTATATCACTCATTACATTACTCATTATTCTTATGTTTGCATTATATCACTGATTAAATTTCATTGTATATGTTCTTGCAGGTATTCGTTGCGGAGAAGAAAATATCAGAAATTCGCTCGAAATCTTTGATTTTTTTAGTCAAATAAGCATCATTTCAGATGTCGCTAGAACCCTCAGAAAGTGCTCGAGTTAAGCGGAAATCAGTGCCATTTTTCGAAATTTTCTCGGGGGGAGAACCCCCCCGAACCCCCCTACTGGGGCTCGGGCCGTAGGCCCTTCGCGGCGACGGCCTCCGGCCGCCGCGGCTCCGCGGTCAGTTATGGCCAAAGAGTTGGCAATACCAAGATCACGCCCGCTCCGCGGGCCCTGTTAATGCGAGAATTTTACTAAACAGTTACTAATCAATACGGGAAATAAATATTAAATTACGCTGTGTACATTAGAAAATACACCTTTATACAGTCGCAAACTTTCAAACTGCTGCGACATTATTTCAAAATGTTATATCGCAAAACGCTAAAACAGTCCGGAGTTTGAGCTACCAACTGTATACGAGATACGCGGATCTCATGGCGCTCGCGATTTACGGCAAGGCAGGGTATTACAAACACTTAGAAACACGATAAATTCTAGACATTGTTTGTCTGTTTGTATAATAGTGGTTGCCTTCAGTCCCCATAGTTAACTGCCTGATAAACCGATTGCTACTCCTAATTTGTCTGCAAAATAAAGCAAGATATAATACAACTGCTTTGTCGCCGTAACATTTGGTAATATTTAGCGATTTCATGCAATGTCTGAGGGCCCGAAACAGTCCCTATATACTTGAATAAGCTATTTACCTTAATATTCAAGTGTAATTTTCATCTCAATGCTATAGTAGGCAGTCTTCGGACAGTCAGTGTCCATGACATCAGCGCGATGAACGTTGGCATTTCTTTCCATGACTAAAAAGCCCGATGCGCGAAGCACATGTGCGACCACATGAACGACAAACGAGGACAGACGTCTGAGATGGGTTTGATCCAGTTCGAATTTCGGATGCCTTTCTCCTCTGCCTTCTCTCTTCGGCCTCTCTTTTCAGCTCTAACTCCCCTGAGTTGAGTGCGGCAGCACATTCAGACCTCCATCTGCTGCGATCCTCGGCAAGCTTCTCCCAGTTGTCCACGTCGAGGCCGATTGCGAGCATATCACGCTTGCATGAGTCCTTGAAGCGGAGCTTCGGGCGTCCTACAGGTCTTGATCCGTGTGCAAGTTCGCCGTAAAGAAGATCTTTGGGAATACGGCCATTTTCCATTCGACAAACGTGGCCTAGCCACCTCAACCTGCGTTGACGAAGTAGGGTAAAAAGCGTCGGTAAACCTGATCTTTCGAGGACCTCGTTATTCGTAACTTTATCCGACCAATGGATACCGAGGATGCGGCGAAGACATCGCATATGGAAGGTATTTAATCGCTTCTCCTGCCGCGCGTAGGTGGTCCAAGATTCGCTTCCGTATAGGAGAGTACTCAAAATGCAGGCGCGATATACGGTGATCTTCGTCGAGATGGTAAGTTTCTTGTTCTCCCACACTCGAGAGGAAAGCTTTGTCATTGTTGTCACTGCTTTACCGATTCTTTTGCCGAGTTCGACATCGAGGCATCCGTTGGCGGAGGTGGTGGAGCCAAGGTAGGTAAACTGAGGAACAACATCTAGGGTGAAGTCGTTGATGGTAAAAGTAGGCGCAATTTCAGAGCCTAGGTGCATCACTTTCGTCTTCTTAAGGCTGATTGCAAGACTGAAGTCCGCACAAGCGTTCGAGAAACGGTCCAAAAGGGACTGTAGCTCACTCTCACTGTGTGCAACCAAAGCAGCATCGTCAGCGAAGAGAAGATCGCGTATCGTGCACTTGCGGACTTTGGTCTTAGCACGTAGTCTCGCTGGATTGAATAGTTTCCCGTCTGAGCGAGTACGTAGAAGGATGCCTTCATCAGCAGAGCCAAATGCATGTCTCAGAAGGACGGAGAAGAAGATGTTGAAGAGGGTTGGTGCCAATACACATCCTTGTTTAACGCCGATGTTTATGTCGAATGCCTCGGACGAGTTGCTCTCACACTTAACAGTGCCACGGGTCCCATCGTGGAATGACTTTATAAAGTTAAGGAGCTTCGGAGGACAGCCGACTAAAGGTAGGATGTGAAACAGACCGTCTCTGCTGACTGAGTCAAAAGCCTTGGTTAGATCGATAAAGGCGACAAAGAGGGGTCTTTGCTGTTCGCGGCATTTTTCCTGAAGCTGCCTCAGGGAGAATATCATGTCAACTGTTGAGCGATTCGAGCGGAAGCCACATTGCGATTCAGGGTACACCCTTTCAGCAAGTTTCTGCAAACGGTTCAGAGCCACTCGAGCGAATAGCTTACCAGCAATACACAAAAGTGAGATGCCGCGGTAGTTATTCCGATCACTTCTGTCCCCCTTGTTCTTGTAGAGGTTGGTAATGGAGCAATCTCTGAAATCCTGAGGGACGGATCCCAGCTCCCAGCACTTGCAAAGGAGTTTGAAGAGAGAATCGAGGAGCTTGTCTCCGCCACATTTGAAGATCTCTGCTGGGATGCCATCTTGCCCAGGGGCCTTGCCAGAAGATATTACTTTGATGGCTTCACGGAGTTCGACTTTGGTGGGCATTTCATCCAGCTCGGACAGAGTTGGAAGTCTTTCAATATGGTTGATTGCAGAGGGAGAAATGAAACTTGCAGTGCCGTAGAGATCGCTGTAGTGTTCGACCCAGCACTCCAACAATTTGGACTTTTCCGTGATGATCTCTCCAGATGACGACTTTAACGGAGCAAGCTTTATTTGTGTTGGTCCAATTGCCCTCTTTATACCATCAAACATGCCCTTGACGTTGCCAGTGTCAGCAGCAGACTGAATCCTAGCACAAAGATTCGACCAGTAATTGTTGGCGCATTTTTTACACTCTTCTTTTGCATGCCTTCTAGCTTCACGTAGAGCTTCGAGAGATTGTGAGGTTGGATTAAGCTTGAAGTTCTGTAAGGCAAGTCGCTTCGCTTCGATCAGGGGTTGCAAGTGTGCTATATTGGCGCCGAACCAATCCTCGCTCCTGCGGTCCGATTTACCGAAGGCAAGCATCGCTGCCTCATAGGTCACATCCTTGACATGTCTCCAGTGGTCTTCAGTCCTAAGCTCTTGATAGTTCTCTAACTTGGATTCAAGGAGTTCTTGGAAGGTAAGAACCTTCTGTGGGATTGTAGTGGCAGCCGCATTGATACGAGCTTTGGCAGCATTACGAGCACGGTGCAGTTTTTTAGGGCGTGACTGGATCTTAGAGCAGACTAGAGCATGGTCGGTGTCACAGTCAGCACTATGGTAAGATCTTGTAATACGAACGTTATTTAGTTGACTCCGTCTAGTGATAATTAGGTCCAGCTGATGCCAGTGCTTAGATCTAGGGTGCATCCATGACAGCCTGTGTCGTAGCTTTACATTAAAGAAGGTATTTGTGATGCAAAGATGGTGGAGAGAACAAAGTTCCAACAGGCGTTGCCCGTTTTCATTGCATCTATCAACGCCAAAGTGACCGAGGCAGATTGGCCAGGACTCCTGATCGTTTCCTACTCTTGCGCCTTACAGGTTAGTTACGAGTGTAGAAAGGCACGGTGTGCACAAGGCAAGGTGCACCAAGGTACCCTCATTAATGGCCCGTGAACCAAAAGAAAAACAGCCGAACGACTCATGATTGCTATTATCATAAACTACAGGTCATTCGCTACAACTTTCTCATATGTCGCAAACAAATCCATCCACAAACAAGAAAGTTACGGGCTGATCAAAGTGCACAAAAAGACATCTAAAATCCTTAATGTGCACATTGAGGTATTCATGTGCACAATTCGGCATCCATGTGCACGCCAAGGTATTCATGTGCGCAGAGTAAGTATTCATGTGCACAAGCGGTATCCATGTGCACAACTTGGTAGTAATGTGCACGAATTTGGCACATATGTGCACAGTTGTCCAGCTACCCATCCACCCACTCACCCACCCATCCACCCACCCATCCACCCATGATTTGTATGATTATGCCGATAGTATCCAGATTTCATAAGAAAGCGTGTGAAGGCTGAGTTCGACCCCGACTTTGGAGACATCGGAATCGGCAGAAACGAACAAAACCAGACTCAACCCAGGGAGAGGAAAGGTGTTTTCGCAGTGGGACAGCAAGCAAGAACGACGAACTGTTTCGTCTGTGACGCCGAAAACCACAGGGTTCCAGATTGCCCTAAGATGGCTGCCGCCACAGTCAATGAGAGACTGACCCTGCTCAAGAACGCCCGTTTCTCATGTTTAAAGCGAGGTCACCCACAAAGAGAATGCAGGTCGAAAAAGAAGTGCGAAATAGTCCCGTCATGTCCATACTTCCATCACCCTCTACTGCACGCTCATAGCCCGCCCGCATCAGCAAATGCAGTGACGCCGATTCCACCCCAAGCTGACAATGTCCCTAACCCTCAAGCAAGCAATATCGCCTCAGTACTAGACAAGACGGCTATGATGCCCGTAGTGAGAGCATGCTTCAGAGCTGCGAACGGACGAGTTCAGGAGGGAAGCGTTCTAATTGATAGCGGCGCGGGAACGACAGTAATTTCAAAGGCCTTCGCCAGAAGACTGGGGCTACAAGGGAAGAGAGAGAAAGTCACCCTTGCAGTCGTTGGTGGAGAGAAAATCAACGACCCAAAAGCCGAAAAGTAGAGTTTTGGATGTCTGGTCTCGACGCCGCGGAGGAATTCAAGATTGAGGCCCAAAAGATCAGCTATACAGTGCTCGATGTTCCTCTCATAGATCGCACATGGCTAAGCTCATTCAATCACCTTCGTGGCATCGATTTCACGCACAGAGCCGGTCCAGTTGATCTCATCTTAGGTGTCCACTACAGCCATATCCACGCAGAGGAAGAAACACGCCAAGGAGCACCGTTCCAACCAGTAGCCAAGAAGACGAAGCTCGGATGGTATGTCATTGGTTCAGAGAATAAGCGAAGAGAGTCCCAGATCTGCTCCGTCAGCTTCGTACAGCCAGTCAACCTAACGAAGTTCTACGAGTTTGAGACACTCGGGGTACAAGCAAATGACTGCGCATGCCCGAAGCAGCTGATGTCGTCTGAGGACAAGCAAGCGCTAAAGCTAATGGAGAGTTCCTGTAGAAAAGAAGACAACCGTTACATTGTTGGGTTACCGTGGAATCAAGATAAAACCCTTCTCCCCGACAAACCATCCCCAGACATGGCCAGCTATGTGCTGTTAAGGATGGCCGATGAAAACAGTGAAGAGAGCCCGCTAGCAGCTACCCTGCTCAAGAGAGATAGATACATGGACGATTTGATATTCTCATGTTCAACCGCAGAGGAAGCCACGAAGACAATCAAAGAGACTGACAGCGTTCTGGCGACAGGAAGTTTCAAGATAAAGCAGTGGATTTCGTCAGATACTGCAGTGCAAAGCCAGCCATGCCTACCCGGAAACAATGCCGGACATGCATCAGGGACCCCAACAGTCAATCTCGATGGGGAAGAAGGCACGAAGACTCGGAGTAGGATAGAACCCGCAGAGAGACACAATAAGCTTCGCCTCGAGAAATTTGAAGTTGAAAGCACTGACGAAGAGATCTGTACTCTCGAGCATCTCCCGGCTGTATGACCCTCTAGGCCTCGCGTCAGCCGTCACGATCAAAGCAAGAGTACCGCTGCAAGAGGTTTGTAGGGCAGAACAGTTCGATTGGGACGGTCCTCTTCCAGAAGAAACAAGTGCCATGTGGCTTTCACTACTGAAAGAGATCGAAAGCCTGAAGGAGGTCCAAATCCCGAGATGTCTCAAGCCCCATAACGCAGGCGACCGATCAGAGCTTCACGTGTTCGCCGACGCAAGCTGTAAGGCATATGGCGCCGTCGCCTACCTTGTCTGGCCGACTCCGCAAGGCCCATAGGTCCGCATTGTGGCAGCGAAAGCCAGAGTAGCACCACTGCGCCAATCAACAGTTCCTAGACTAGACTGATGGCAGCTCTCGTAGCCTCCAGACTCGCGAAAACCATCGTCTCAGAGCTCAAGACAAAGCAGGAGAGTGTTGTCTTGTGGTCGGACTCCACGATAGTCCTGTCCTGGTTAAGATCCCGGTCCTCCGCATTCAAGCCCTTCGTAGGTGTTCGCATCCTCGAGATCCAGTCCGAGTGGGAACAAGGTCACTAGAGACATGTACCGACGGATCAAAATCCAGCTGACGACCTAAGCAGAGGCATCACTGTTGAAGAGCTAAGCAAAGGAAGATGGATGAGCGGTCCACCCTTCCTCAAGAAACCGAGAGCTGATTGGCCTAGTGAGGCAGTCGTAACCCAAGAAGAAGAAGATCCGGAAAAGAAGAAAGAAATGCCAGTAAGTGCAATCGCTGCCGCCGTCCAGGAGGAACCACTACTTGTTTGGGAGATTTCCCTAATTTTAGTATAACCACTCTACGGGATGCCTGTGGTGACGCGGTTACGTAGCAGAGTGGCGTGATCGGGGCGAGTGCGTCCCAGTTGTGAGTCTTTCGGTGGAAAGATACGACTTTGTTTGATTTATGTAACTTATAACCATGGAGATCGCACAGAATTGTGAGTATAGCTGTATTTACACTGATTATATGTAATTACCACATGCTAAGACAGTTTGTTTATTATTTTACAGCTTTTCACCGCCGCTTAGCGTTGTTTGTCAACGATTGTTTGAGATGCGAATAAATGTGTTGTGTTCAAACTTGGTGTGTCGAAAATCTCTGTGCAAAACCCAAACATTCAGTGAAAAGAATTCTTGATTTATGGATCAAGACCAAAGGAGTCTCGCTACTTTGTGGGCGAACAAACGGAAGTCAATAGAGGGTCTTTTGCCGGAGCTGGAGCTCGAACTGTCGACTCAGCGATTGCCGGAAGCGAAGGCGACTCTAGACACGTTGTTGACCGCTTGGAAGGCCTTTGAGGGTCTACATGTGAGCTATGTACATGGAATCAATTCCAGGGAGAGGCTGCAACTTGTGCAGGAACATTACACCAATATGAAGAGACAGATCAATGAGATAATAGCGAAATTCGAGCAGCCAAAGAGTCTCGACGAAATACTGGAATGTGGAATGGACTCCGGAATGCCTGACCTGAGGGAAGATGCAGTATCAATCGCAAACTCGAGGGGATCACAGGGGTCGCGTGCATCGTCTCGCAAGTCAGCCCTGACAAAAACACTTCTCGCCCAATTGAAGCTCGAAAGGGCGGAGATCAGGATCAGAGAAGAGTTGGAGTACAAGGCCAACATGGAACTCGACAAGCTGGCTGAAGAGGCTGATATCGCTGATTTGGAGTGGAGAATCGAGAGTGGTTTCAATGAAGAGACAGGCCATGTGTCCAATATTGACAGTAAACTGGACAAACCGGCTGTGGCAGATATTGCGCCTGGTGTGAATGATCCAGTTACGGTTATGAAGATCCAGATGTTAAATGGGATTAAACCAACACAGTTTACTGGGAATCCAGCAGATTTCCCATTTTTTCGTGAACAGATTCGCACTCATTTTGAGGGTGGATTCCTGACTGACGCGCAGCGTCCCGAATATCTACCCAAGTTTGTGACAGGAGAAGCCCTTGACGTTGTTAAGCATAACCGAGGTTGCTCGTTTGAGGACATAATGAAGACCCTAGAGGAACGTTATGGACAGACAATTCACGTGACTCAGGCATTTATCGATGAGCTTGTTTCTGGTCCAAAGATTGCTTATGGAGACAATGTTGCTCTTCTCAACTACTCGGATAGACTCAATGCAGCTACAAAGATTCTCAGTGGTGATGTTGAAAGAGAACTGAATGTGGCTACTAATCTCAAGCGCATTGTTGAGCGCCTGCCACATGACTTGATTAGAAAATGGCAGGGAGAGAACTATGAAATAACGAGGCGTTGAGAGAGTGCTCAGTTGCGGGATGTCGCAGCATTTGTCAAACGGCAAGCTTTAATGCGAAATGATCCAGTGTTTGGCTGTCAACCATTGCCCCGCCGTGAAAGTAAGGACACTAAAACACCCCCAAGATAAGGACAAGGCAAGACGACACCTGTCAAGGTTTCTACGGTTGCCGCCACAGAGATAGAAGGGAAGACTACTGGGGCGCAATGCACTGATGTTTGCAAGATATGTAAGTCGAGGAAGCACAAGCTCCAGAACTGCCCTGTGATAAGACAATGTGAACTAACTAATGTGAGGAAACAGTATGCGATAGCCTATGGATACTGTTTAAACTGTGGTCTTGAGAAACCAGGACATGGTTCAAGTTCCTGTCCCGACTTACCGGCGTGCACAAAATGCCCAGGGCGTCACTTGACGTCATCAATTCATCGATTACTAGTTTGCGGAGTTCTGCTTCTGCTCATGCCGGGGATTTGCATGTTTCAGCTTTGTCTCTATAGACAAAATAAAAAA
Source organism: Nematostella vectensis (assembly GCF_932526225.1). NCBI lineage: Eukaryota > Metazoa > Cnidaria > Anthozoa > Actiniaria > Edwardsiidae > Nematostella > Nematostella vectensis. Next base: position 20,479,624 of record NC_064034.1, on the reverse strand, counting down.
GGTGGAACGGGAAACCGATTGGAACCAAGATTTTGTTTTTCCCATTTTTTCCAACTAAGCCAGGCATTCTTATACTTCACATTAGTTGATGCAGCTCTACAACTAAGAATATAAGAAGGAAGAGATTTGGCGAGCTTCTTCAATTTGTCACTCTTGAGATTTAATTTGCCCGACCAAACTCCGGCTTGAAAAACATCTGAAAAAAGAAAAACAAAAATACAGAACAAGATTTAGGCACCAGAAAAATCCAACTTCAGTGCTAACATATTGAACTTCGGAATGCACGAGAAAGCAGATTTCTTATTAGAATAAATCATGGCAGACCCCCTACCGGGAATGAATGTGTCAACCAACTTCGGTAGATACCAATAATCTTTAACGAAATCCACAAAAGGTCGTTTCTGTGAACACAATAATGGCCAAAATGGGGCGGACTTCCATTCTGGCACAATTAAAGTACCCTTAGCATTGCAGAACTGCATATGAAACAAAACTGCGCTAATTAAACAAGGAGGTGGACATATGTAATTGTTACACTCGTTCCCCCAATCTTGGGTGAAATAATCTGCTTATAGCTTCGACATGAGACCACCAGAATTTTAGCTCATGCAAAACTCCTGGTGCAAGAAGCACATCATTCCATGAATTTCTTGTCTCAAAAGAAAAAATACATCTGTCGTGTAAACAACCTGACGATAGGCCCTATAGCAACCGAGAGGGACATCACGAACGCCACTAAAAATATTGAACAGCAAACGCAGCAAAGATGAGTTTTGTCTTGTTTGTGGGATAAATCATCTGAAAGACATCTGTGCAGGCGAGTTTCTTCAATGTAAATATCGCACAGTTGGACTCGAAGAAAATGTTACAAAACTTTTTGGTAAACTTAGATCAGCTAATTCCAGAAGAATATACAAAAGCTGTAAACGGTAGATTGGCTCGTAAGTCAAAAGAGAGAAAAATCTGAATAAAGACAAGGCATTGAATGGCTTCTTTTATAATTCGTCGCGTGATATTTCTACGGAGGACGCCGTTTCGAATGCGGGCTTATTATCCCAGAGCGGATATACGCTTCACGCATGCGCTAGTCATTGAAGGCTCAAAAATTGTCCAGTAATTAATGAACGGAGCATGCGCTCTGGATCTCCCGTCCACGATCGTGGACGGCGGTTTGATCAAACGAACTTGCGACCCATGGCAGAGGTATCTTTTCCACGCGAACCGAGCCAAGCGAAATACAGAGAAAAGAGGCCTCTGCTAGCAGGGAAGCAGATCCTTTTACTTCATAAACTTTATTAATAGTAAGAACGAAATATCATACATACAAGGAGTACATGTTCTGTTTCACATAAACAGTTATATTAAATTAATTATTTCAACTTAATTATTATATGTCGTTCTTTCTTAAATTTGAATTTAACAGATTAATACAAATGTTATTACAAAAGACACGTCAGGGGTATATTTTTACAACTAAATTTTGTAGTTAGGAGAAAAGATGTCATATTGTTTACACTAAAATTACATTATATAAAATAAAAACGAAATATTATACTTATGTTTTGTACAGATTGGTGAAGGCTTCTTTTTACGTATTACAAAAGTTCTACTACTATACCCAAAACTGCGCTTCTTAAATTTATAACAAACTATAACCATACTAACCCCTTAAAACTATTCATCAGAGTCGATGTCGCTGTTCTTACAGATTACAGGTTCTTACAGGTTACAGTACATTAAACTATCATTAAAATCCGCATAACATCTCATACTAATGCTTTATATTGCCAACAGCGCCCTTACTACCATTATATAATCATTTAAATTCATTAACATCAACTATGTTTGCAACCTAACTGCCACTAACCTTATAACCCCATTTTTAATATTCATACCATTGGCTGCTACCACAAAATACCTATACATATGATGCACTTATTTATAGATGTTGCAGACTGTTAAATTGTTGTACTGTGTGAGGAAAAAATATTGAATAAATGTGTATTATATGTTCACACCTTAGTATTGCGTCCTAAGAAGGTTATAAGAACAGGATTTTGGGTGAATTCCAAATTTCCCTTTCTTGGTTGCTCTCCTGATGGGCTTATTGATGAAGACGGACTGCTGGAGATCAAGTCCCTGAAAATTTTCAAGCAGCATACTATTGAAGAGGTGGTTCAAGGGGGCAGCAATGCGTTACCAAAGGAAACTCTGGACAGACAATGCTTCACCATCGATAATGGAAAGTGTGTGCTGAAGACTGGCCACATCTACTATTACCAAATTCAAATGCAACCGCTTGTGATATTGCGACTTTATACTTTATGCTCACAATGGTCCAGTGTCAATCGAGAGAGTATTTAGAGATGAAACACTCATAGCTGACATTTTAACAAACCTTAGTTGTTTGTGGTTTCGGGTTATTGCTCCTGATGTTTTTTCTATGAGAGTTCCAAGAGATTTGCTCCCTTTCATCATGCCTAGTCCTAGCTTCCACCCACAAGGGCCACCAGGTAGTCCCCTACCCCTGCCACATAGTCCCCCATCCCAACCGAGTAGTCCCTTTATTCAGCCAGGTAGTCCCCTAGCCCTGCCACCTAGTCCCCCACCCCTACCCCTACCAAGTAGTCCCCTACCCCTACCAAGTAGTTCCTTTATTCAGCCAGGTAGTCCCCTACCCCCATCGGGTAGTCCCCTAACCCAGCCAGATATACGTCCAAGTGGAACTCACCTTAGGTCACATATCAATGAGGAAGTTGAAGTTGCTAACCTGTTAGTTAATCAAAGTAAAATTATTCAGTCTAGTACTGCAGGCCTAATTACTATCCCCTGGGGAAGTATTTTCAGTTCTGGGATCCTACTTAGCAATACATGCCCACTAGATAACTGTTTTATGATAATACAAGTACTAGTTAAATCAGGAAAATTAGAACTGGAAAACTTGAGGCATGTAGGGGATAAATATTTTTGGACTTTCTGTTCTGTTCTGTTTATGACAGGGAAAAGATAGCTAATTGACTTACTTTCACACGAAAACCCCTCACTTTGGTTGGAATAAAATGAATAGGACAAACAGAGTCAAAATATACACGCTGGGTCAGCTGTCTCAAGTTTCGGGACATATCCAATGTCCGCAAAAATATCACGCATGCTCTCGGTATTTTCATAGAAGCCTGGAAACTAGTTTCTTGGGGTATAAAAAAAGGCTCGCTATGTGCCCTGGGATACTACTCAAAAACAAATATTTGGCGCGAACGAAAACTACAATAAGAGAGCTTCATTTTGATACCAAATACAAGCATATTTCTTAAACTCGGATTTTTTAGCACCCCGTATTTTTAGTGAAAGAAAGCTGACTTGAAAATGTAGCAAAATAGTAGAAATATCGGCTCTACAAACTTTTTCAATTTAAATAGTATGGCCACCTAATGGAGCTGCTTGTATTCTTTATTTATAAGGTAAGAATCATGTTTTTTGCTTTTCTTGTAACCTTTTTGGATCGCCAGAATATTTTTTTTCTGTGCCGCGGTTGATAATTGTCTACAGTGAAGTCGAGCGATGGGCAAAACAAAGAAGAGCCGCTTTGACGTCGGAGCTTTTATGTCTGCTCGGCGCAGAGAGAGCACAAGCATATCTTCAAATTGGTTCAAAGCAGAAAAAAATCAAAAGACTAAAGGAGAAGGTAAGCAAATTGTAATTCCGTGCGATTATTCTGAAGATAAAAGCACGGCGCTCGAAGTGTTGTCAATATTGTACGGGCTCTTAAAATTATTACCGAACCATTTTCTCAGTAAAGTTTTCTGTGAAACCATCCTTGGTAAAAATATAGGCAAAACTTATCACTTTTAACTTTAGTTACCAGTTTATCTGGCAAAAAAGAAGTTATTTTACGAAACAAACCGGAATTACGGCTTGAAATGGAAACTGATTGAACTAAAAATTCTCCTTAGTTTCTCCATACAAAATCTCTAAGATAATGGAGAGGTTCTTTAATTTGATCTGTTTAACTAGTCGTATTCTTTTGAATTTATTTTGTTTTGAGCTGAATACAGAATTTATTTGTCCTTTTTTTAGGAAATCTCACTGAGACAAGAATGTGATGAAGTGGCAAGCGCAGCACCAATTAAAACACCAAGTACTCAGGTAGTGTTTTGAGAAAAATGATAGATATTAGTTTAAAAAATGTTTAACAAGTCAGTTTATATAAATAAATAATAATTTGGAATTACCAAACAAATAGAGAAGGACAATATTTATTTTGAATACATTTAATAAGATTATAATCAAATGGAAATTTGAATATAGCAGCTTTGAAAAAATAAACATTGTATTTTGTCTTTTGCCTATTGCTCATAGGCATACGGTGGCCAACTAGGGTCACGGCAAATTAAAAAAAAGCCACGGCAAATTAAAAAATGCCACGGCAGAACAAAGCAAACGCACGGCAAAAGAAAGCGATCTAACGGCAAAATAAATCAAACTCGCGGCAGAACAAAGCATCTCACGGCAAAGAAAGCAATCCCACGGCAGAATACAACGAACTCACGGCAGAACACAACGAACACGGCAGAACACAACTACGACCTGGCCCACAAGGGTCACGGCAAATTAAAAAAAGCCACGGCATAAAACAAAAAATTACGGCAGAACAAAGCAGACTCACGGCAAAAGAAAGCAACTCCACGGCAGAACTCACGGCAGAACAAACAAAAGTAAATTGCCACGGCGGAAGTGAAATACACAGTAGACCGCTGACAAAAGATTCTGGGCTCATGGTTGCGCTAAAGTCCCAGTCTTCCTCCATTTGCAAATTCAAAATGGCGGACAGCGAAAGCGAAGATCAGGAAAGAACCATCATAACACAATTATTTCACCTTGGGCATAGTTATGATGACATTGTTGGACTACTGTCGAAGTGTCATGGGATAAATATCAGCGTCAGAACGCTGAAAAGACGTCTTAAAGATTGGGGGATGTCAAGAAGATATCTTGAGTATGATCCAAATACCGTTAGATCTGCTATTACAGAACTTTTGGATGGACCAAATTCGATTGTTGGATATCGGTCAGTTTGGCATAATCTTCGAATGAAGGGTATACTGGTACCACGTGTAGTTGTTCAAGAAATGCTGAAAGAAATCGACCCAAATGGAGTTGAATTGAGAAAGGCCCATAAGCTGAAAAGAAGAGTTTATCGTAGCTTAGGGCCAAATAGTACTTGGCATGCTGATGGCTACGATAAACTTAAGCCATACGGTTTTCCGATGCATGCGTGTATCGATGGTTTCAGTCGCAAAGTCATTTGGTTGTATGTAACTCGATCTAATAATTATCCTGACAACATTGCTTCCTATTATCTGGACGCCTTCAAACAACTTGGTGGCTGTCCCAGAGAACTAGACACAGACCTTGGAACTGAGAATGGTACTATGGCCGGTATACATTCTTTTTTTTTGGATGATCCCAACTCTCATAGATATGTTGCATCTCCACGAAATCAAAGAATTGAATGCTGGTGGAGCTTTCTTAGAAAAAATTGGTCAACATGGTGGATGAATCTTTTCAAAGACATGATAGAGAAAGCAGTACTCAACACAGCAGACAAGCTTCATTTAGAGTGTCTTTGGTTTTGTTTTGCTGAACTACTTCAAAACGATCTGAAAAGAGTGGGTGATTCATGGAATACTCACTATATAAGGAAATCCCGCCATGATACTGTAGCAGGAAGACCTGATGCAATTTTCCACCTTCCTGAAAGTTACGGGGGTATTGATAATTTACTTGTACCAGTTTCACAACATGATATGAGTTATGCTTACACTCATCTTGTACAACAGGACGAAGATGATGAATACCAAGAATATTTTCGTTATGTTCTTCACAGTCTCAATAAGAAGAAACCTGAACACTGGAGAGAAGCATTACAGATGTATGAAGAGTTGTTGCACATTGCAGTTAATGGTTGTTAAGTTACATTATTTTATAAGGAACGGTTGAGAAACAACTTTCAAAAACTCATTAATTATTCATGAGGTATTCAACCAATCCCTGTTTGTAATTTGTACCACGTGAAGTAACTTGAAACCAGAGGAAGTACTCGTACCTTGTATTCTACCTTATTTCCAGTTACTTCTACCTTTTTCAAGTTACTTCTACATTATTTCCAGTTACTTCTACCTTATTTCCAGTTACTTCTACCATGTTTCCAACTACTACTAGCTAATGATAATCAAATTATTAGAAATAATCAGTTTAATATTAATTTAGTGAAAAAAGGTCTTTGATACATGACTCCATCACGACTCGATCCCCTACCGTCCAGTCTATATGCGCCGTCTTATACCATTACGCCACCGAGTTTCTGATGCGATTCCTCGGAAGATAACATACTTATAAAACTTATGAATTAGACTCATTAGGAATGCCATGAATAGCAGACAAAGACAATTTGAATAGCTTTTGTTTCAGAAAGCCGTCCGGGAATTGAAGAACAACAAACGGTGCTTCATGCATTCAAAATTATGAAAACTGAAAACCTTAGTGGAGATGCAATAAATCAATATATTTCTGTTATATGTATTTCCTTCGCTTCTTTTCCCTCCCGAATAATTAATGAGTTTTTGAAGTCGTTCAAAGGCCTCCAATTCGGACTTGACGGGATTTCAAAGTCCTTGCAATTAGTTCCAGTCCTCGGCTAGCGCCTCGGACTGGAACTAATTGCGCGGACTTTGAAACCCCGTCAAGTCCTCATTGTCGGCCTTTAAACATTACGTAAAACAAGGTCGAACCCCTCCTTCTCAGTCCCTTCCATAAAGGAAACAATTCAGTAAAAACCCACTTGCAAGATTCAACCAGTTGATTAAAAAGCACTAGGCCAGAAAAAGAATTATAAGTCACTGAGGTTCTCATATAAAGGGTGTCAAGATCAAGTTGACTGTAAATGAAACATTAGGTTATGTTAGCAAAAGGAAAACATGCCCATTTCAAAAATGGTTGTCAGAGGAGATTGCATAACCAAAAGGTTACAACCACTTAAAAGCTGTTCGACACACAAATTTGAGCTTCTTGAAATTGCACGAAAATGAACACTAAAAAGAGGTTAAGGTTAACCACATACTATCTTGTCATTATTTCATAGAAATGACTGCTTTTAGCCATGCAATCACCATGTGACAATTGCCATTTTATCTTGCAGCTTTTTTGAAAATAGGTATATACTGTCACATGATTTACAATTTAAAGGTTACTGTTCACAAATGTGACATCAAGGCCTTGCAACACTGAATAATTCCCATGATTTAAAAATCTGTTTATAAGTTAATGCCTTAATCAGAATGGCACCAGCCTCAACACTATTATTGTGCATGTGTCAAAAAGGTTATGATTTCTTATAATACTTCATGAATTACAGATAATGGATAATGAAATAGACAAGTATTACTAAAAACAATATTCTTTTATTCTTCAAAAATCTAATCAGCACTATTTTAGCTGTAATCAGTACTATGTGTTTCATGGATGGAGTATGCCCACTCTAATCAAATATCATTACAACTAAATCATAATTTGCAACTTCTAAATTAAGAACAGGAACAAACAACAATAACAGATAAAGCATTCATCAAGGCTCATCAAATTAGCTCATATATCTTTCTGTGCACAATCTGTATAAACAAGGCCAAATACAGGGGTGCCGGAACCGGGGTTGGGGGTGCTAGAGCTGCCTCAATAAGTTTTGATTTCTTCTGAATTACTTTAAGATTTAAAAAGAAAAATACAGATAAAAAGCAAAATATAGCTAAACATATATAGAAAAACTACAAATGCATAGCTTAGCCCACACCCTCGCCCCCAATCAAAAAAATGCTCCGGCATCCCTGAAATAGCCTAAGTGTCCTGTATATGCACTTGTTTATTAAAGATAATTATAAAGGAAATACTGATTAGGCAGTGTCGCAAGACAGTACTTAGCTGTTAACTTTCATATTGAAGCATTATGAAATCACAAAATCAATTTGTTCAGTAAATCTGTTCAGTGTAACTACCCAAATTTCAATATGGCCAGGACCAATTTTTACATTATGTTTCAGCTGGTGTTTCACCGCTAAACAAATGAGGTTTTGAACCAGGTTCCCCTTACCTCCTCGCATTTTCGACCTTTCTGCTTGAGTGAGCACTGATATACTTGAACCAAATTCAACTTCGATAGAGTGAACGCAATGAACCCGTGAAATACATATTTGACTATTTATTACTTTTCTTTTGTGTCTATTTGACTATTACAGTATTAACTTTTACTTCACAGGTTCAATGCATTCACTCTAAACAATACCATCTACCAATAACTTGAGCATAATAATTTGGCTGGTGAGAACACAACCATAAAATGACATTGTAATTATGTCTTACTAGTCAAAACTAATGGAAATAAAAGCCATGAACATTAAACTGAAAACTAGAAATGAGAATGAGAGTACCAGTGTCCATTTTGAAAAAATATGTTTTAAGATTTTGAAAATGCCTGGCCCTTACAAAAAGCTAATAAAAAGTTTTGCTTAAAAGTATCTAACGATGCCATGTGGGCAACTGGAAGGGTTATCTCCCTCCCACATGCCCCAACAAGGGGAAAGCAAACTGTGTGCTTTCGGTTCCTCTTAAGGCAATCATGGTCAAACCTTACATGAATTGGAGAGATTTCCTTGCTGAGATTTCGGTGCTTTTGGCCAGTTAACCAGCCCATAACTGCACTTGGGCTCAGATCAACTACATTGAACCGTTCACCATCATCAGTATTGTGGTCTTCATTTTCATCATCATCGATATCTTTTCTATCAGCACCATAGGCTTTCCATGCCATCGCCTCTTGGTAGCTACAGACTTGTGATTTATCCTCAAGGCTGAATATGAAGTCTTGGAAGTTGTCCATTACTGACTCTTCTACGGTTCGACGAGAGCTTCCCACAGCTGAATACTGCGGTTTCATGAGAGAAAATAAGTAATTCCCGTCGACTTCCTCTTGGTGGCCCATAACAAACAGACCTTTGCATTTCTTTGGGTGCTTGGTGACTATGTCAGCCAATCCATACAGCTCCATTCCCTTCTTTAGTTCTTTTAACATCAACTCCCGTCTGCTGAGCATACTGACAGTAACAGCAGCAAGAATAGAGTCAGCACATGCATCGGTTATGGGCCCTGTGTAGCCATGGTCAATTATAATATCAGTGCTACTGGCAATATCCTGCCTGATATTTTTCAACAGCTTACATTCTGTTTCAGTCAAATGTTTTTGAAGACCTTTGCTGTTGGAGTAGTCAAGATCTCCAAGTGACACCAGCGTGTCAAACACACAGGGGGCCAGAAAGTTTGGGGCTGGGTCTCCCTGGCCCAAGCTAGCTGCAAACAATTTCCCCAATTGTTCTATAAGTGGCAATGTCATTGGTAGAATAAGCAGGACTTCCATCTGGGAAGAATTTTTTCGCTATATCGGGAATGATACATGAAAAAAACTCACGTGCCAAAGCACCATCATCGATTCCGTCTTCTCCTACAAACTTCACACGACACACATGAACAGGATTAACTTTCTTAGCTGCTCTTTGCCACAATGTGATAGCCCTGGTTACTGGTGTACCCCTTCTAATGATCATGAACATGGATATTTTCCCATCAGAGATGACCTTTTCTTGCAATAGTTCAATAACACCAGCTTCGCTTTCTGGGATAGGCGATTTTGTTTTGTTGTTGCTTGGTGGAGGGCTGTCATCATTGCCATAAAGACGTTCAATTTCATCATAGTAAAACCAGTCAGAACCACTGTTGGTACTTATGCCTGAAGGTCCTGGATGATTGTTGGTTGGATGATTTGTTGTTAGTTTCTTGGCTGGTGGCTCTGTTGCTATGCAGGCATCACTTTCGTTGCTCCTCTTTACTGGACAAGAAGCTCCAGGTTCAGAACTGTCACTATCCCTTTCCTCTTTCCTAAATTCTTCTATGTCATTGACCGTACATAGATATAACGTTATGCGCTTGTAGTCCTTTAATGCTGCTTGCTTATACTTTTCCAAGGTGAAAAACTCTTTGGACGTTCCAGGAAGGAACAAAGCCTCTTGGCCGTCTCGGTAAAGTAGGACATATTCAGTTCCTTGAAATTAATTAATTTCATATATTTTAGTATTATTGTTTATATTTTAGTAATTTCATATACAGCAATATGCAGAAATTCTGATCTTGACTATCAAAGTATGTAACTATACAACTGTATGTGGGGTGCATCATGGGAAATGGACGTGCAGTTTGAGCAAATTGACCAAAAGTAATAATAATAATAATAATAATAATAATAATAATTTATTACTTACATGTCACAAATTCACATGAGAATATAATCAAATGGGCCGTGTGTTGTCATGTATGAGCATATCCTGTGAGTTATATACTTTGCTAGATCAGAATTTCTGCATATACATTATTTAAACTTTTTTCTGTATATTTTAGTGTAATATTAATAGTCGAGTTAGTTTTTCTTAAATGTAAGAGCATTGAGACATCGTGCAATGCTCCAAAAACATTATTATTATTATTTATTATTACCTTCGGAATACAGGTTTCTCTGAAAGTCGGCCCATTTCGATTTCGCTTGTTCGAGCAATCCCTTATAGGATGCATGCTTGTTCACTTTTATTGCCAACTTCTTTCCTCTTTTATCCTTGAGCTCTTCCTCACTAAATACTTTCAACCCAATGTTAATGATTACATCATTAGCCTCCTCAGGTTTATTCTTGTCTTTTAACTGTTTCTTTGTCGGCTTGCCATCTTTTCCCTTCTTAAAACCAACGAATGATTTTATTGTAGATACATGTGAAGCAGGTCTACCAAATGGTTTGTTTTCAACTGCTTTGGAGAGTTCTAGAGAAATCAATAAAAACAAAAGAAATCTTATGATTAAAATGAAACTAAATGATCTTTGCCTTTTCAAAAAATTATCTAAAATATCTCATAATAATAATTATTATTTGAAAATTATTAAAAAAAATGATCATGAACAGTATAATTTAAAATGTTTTACATGTAGTTACTTAACTTCTTGTGGAAATAAAAGAAATAGACAATATGCAGTTTGTTTTGGAATAATATGGAAGATAGCTTGCTTGAGTTGGACTGAATTAAGCTTATAAATTATGAATTAAGCTTATAAGCTATTTACAACTATTTACTATACACTCAGTCACAAAATAGTGCAAATACAGTGTCTATGTCCATTAAACAAAATCTTCATGCCCCTCCCCTCCCCCCCCGACCACTTTTCCAATGGTCGATCCCTAAGTGAACTTTAAGGTTTTGCTTCAAGCTTATATCATCATTTGTTCTAACTTAAATGAGTCAGACTTTTCCAATTAGTTTTAATTCTCTTTAACGATCCTTTTTAAAGCGAGCTCTTAGAATTATTGGTCCAAAGCAGAGCTTAACTCTGTCCAAAGTGACCTAACGGCTGTGCAAGAAATTCCACACTTACACACACTGCTCTTACCTTTTCCGCAGAAAACACAAAACGTAGATCCATCATCGCCTAGCTTGCGACCAAAATGAGAGCAAAACATACTTCTAGAGGTATTCTGCGACAAGGATTGTAAAAGCAACTAAATTTGCACACGAAGCAAGCGATTCGAGCGAGAACGAACGAATGCACGTGGTCCGTACATTGGTAACTGTCGTGGAGTTATCTTATTTTTTTTCTTTTTATTCTTAGCAACCTACCCGCACAAGGACTCCAACCTCACTAGATAGCCAAATTTCTCAGAGACGCCGGATGGAGACCTTGAAGTGTGCTCACAAAATACATGGAGCTACACCCAACAACAGGAAGCCTGCCCTATATGGTCTATTTCACACTCTACAGAAGGCTTGTACAATTAGTGAGTTAGTTTTTTTATCCCTAAGAATATAATTCCCTAACTCATTATGTAGTCAACAAAGAGCAGAAAAGAGAAATTAGTGCCTTTGAAAAGTCCCAATTGAACAAGTTGAGAAGTGTAGCAGTGTACTATAGTGCAGGGGTGATAGGAAAAAGAAAGTATTAGGCTGTCAGGCTTGCCTCTTCAATGATGCCATGCAAGAAAAAAAGAGGTTGCAAGACTGCACTAAAGTACTTGGCCAATTGTCCTGTGCCTAAACTTCTTACATATAACAACCTTGTGAAAGAAGTCACGGCTATTGATATTGGCAATGTATATTCTGCTACAGGGATCTAAGTGAATACTTGCCCAGGCTAGCTAGGTTTTACTTAGAATCAAGGTCCCATAGTGATGCTCTGAAGTGGTTTGGAGAGACAGAGGGGACTTTTCAGGTAGCTTTTGGTGGGGGTGGCTGTCCTTTTGGCAAAAATGAGACTGCCTGTTCTTATTTGGTAAGTTTTTTAAATACTGGCAAGAAAGTGGCTAGCAGCAATGACAACTTTTTTGGTTTTTGGCGCAAATTGTGATGAGACATGTAAGGTAGTCAAGAACTACGTACAAGGAATGTACAAGCATGTCTCATTTCAATTTTGCAGAGTTCCCAAATGACATGAAAATGCTGGCTATGCTTGGAGGAGAATTATCAAATTCTTCTAGATACTTCTCTGCCTTTGGCAATGTTAGCTCTCATGACTGCGGAGACCTAAATGGTACTTTTGGGAGCAGCCAAGATTGCAAATGGCAACCTTGGAACTACGAAGAGAGGCTAGAAGTTGTACAAAAAGTGGAAAGCCTCTCTTGAGTCCAAAAACCTGGCAAGAAGTACCAAGAGAGCAAAGGTCACTGAATTCATTGCCAAAGAGAGAAGTAGACAGAAATTTACTCCTCTCATTGGCAAATTCATTGACAAAGCTCATGTTGAGCCACTACAATTAAAAAACAATGCATGACAATACTTCATTAAAGCAGTCTTAAAAGAGGCACTTGGCAAGTCCAAAAAACCTCAGTCTGTAAAGTCATTTGCAGACATCCAACCTGACATCTGCTTTGCTAGGGTAGTCAATGCCTTGCAGCTGGAGGTAAAAACAAAACGCCTAGCTAATAAAATCAGAATGTGGTACAATGAAACACAGGGGAAAAGAAATGACTTACAGTACAGGCTGACAGGCAAAGAGTCAAGGCATATATGTCATAATTTTATGCGAGTCATCAGGTATTTAAGTAGAGAGGAAGATGACCCTCAACAGAGACAGACTATTCTTGCCCTGGTGTATATAGGTGTTCGCCTTTGAGACTGCTGCTCTATTTTTAATAGATTTGAACTTCAAGAGTCAGATCTATTAAAACTAGAGAAAGATGCAAGGGAGTATTGTCATGCCAATAGATTGTTCCTTCCATATCCTCAGAATCCAACAATTTAAACGATTGGTTATGTTTTGCCTGTGCATGCCAGGGATGTATACAGTAGTTACAAGCAAGGCCTTCTTACTGTTACTATGGAGGGAAGAGAGGCAAAACATGTTGCCTTGCACAGGCTGAGCCAAAATACCTCATACAGATCAAGGTGGCAGGAAATTTTCCGGCACGAATTTGTTATGAATATTTGGCTCCCTAAGCAAGGCCATGAACCTTCCAACTATACAGAAAGCAAGGCTAGATTCTTTGCGTCTTTCCCGAAGGGTTGATCAGACGCTTCCGTTTTAAGTTGAGATTCGTCTGAGAAGATTTCGACAAGAAACAGAACACACCAGGACCATTGCGTGACTCAAAATGGCGTACAGACGTAGTTTTGAATCTCTCCACAAAAACTCCTTGAATAACCTTCCAAAGCTCACTAGAGCCGCTTCGCTGCCAGACTTAAGCACCTGTGTGGTCAGACCGGAAAATAACTCCTGGAAAGTGCCTGTGTCAGCTCTCCCAGCGCCACGACCGGCACAAGTGATTGAAATTGACTCGACACCAGAATCAAAATCAACTCAAGAACATGCACAGGAGCGGCCTCAATTGGTTTCCCTCGATAAGAAATCTTTGAATAGCCTCAAGAAAACCCAACTACAGGATGAGCTTGTGAAGCGAGGATTACCCAAGAAGGGAGACAAAAAGGAACTCATATCTAGACTCTCTGCTTCAATTCAAAAGTCCTGCCGTTCGTCCCCTGCCGCCATTGCCAAGGAAATTAATTCATCCTTTCAACCCTCACCTGCAGCGGAAGCAGTGACAGTGACGGAGATCTTGAAACAAGTCGAACTTCTCAGGAAGGAAATGGAAGAGATCAAACGCTCTGGCCTTGTGCCAAAGAGTAGTAGTAATGCCAACCAATAATTCTCGCGACAGTGGAAACCAAAATTCTGAGCAACTCAGAATTGAGAACGAACTCCTCCGGAGCCGACTTAGCCTCGCGGACGAGAAAATTAAAGAACTCTCTATCGAGAAAGAATCCCTAACACATACTATCACAATCTTGTCTAAATCCCTTTACAGCAACGAGCCGTCGAATTCGCCTGCTGAAAAGACAACACTCTCTCAGAATTCGCCTGGTGGAAAGACAAAGGTGATTGCAACCGAGTCAAAGGAGAAAAAGACAAAAGGGAAAAAACAAATGAAACTGAAATCAAAGATAAAGCATCCGCGCCACAAAATCGCCCTCTCATTGCCATCGTAGGAGACTCCATGATCAGGAATCTGAAAGGAAAGAAAATGTCGAAACGGTATAACGTTACGGTGAAATCTTTTAGTGGAAGCTGGCGATATGGCGCATTACATCAAACCTACGCTTGAAGACAAACCTGAGCAAATCATTATTCATGCCGGTACCAATAATATGAAACAATCCGCTCCTCGCGAAATTGCCGAGAAGATTGCACACATTGAGAGACAGATATCAAACGATGCTCCCAACACTAAAGTCTATCTCGTCGATTATTCACCGCTCTGACAGCGCAGGAAACCTGAATAATAAGATAGACGAAACAAACAAAGTTATGGCCAAGTTTGCAAAGCAAAATGGTTGGGGTTTCATAGATAATCAAAAGATTGGTCTCCAGTATTTGGACAACAACGGTCTTCACCTCAACAGCAATGGAACTAATGCCTTAGCTCAAAGTATTATCAAGAATATTAGGGATCGACAATAGATTATTTCTGGGGTGGGAGACGAGCACCATGACCATTCAACCGTGAGTAATTGCTCTGACTCCAATCCAATCATTATAAATAATAAGCCCGATTCAGTCATACCTAATATAAGAGGCTTTAAAATGGCCTGTATCAATATAACTAGCCTGGTTAAGCACATTGATCAATTAAGAATTATCATGAATGATAAAATACCCGACGTCCTGGCTATTAACGAGACGCGGCTTGACTGTCCCATCCCCAGCTCAGCCGTTCATATTGACGGTTATGATATTTTAAGATGTGACAGAAAACGTGATGGTGGGGGTGTTGCCCTTTATTTACGCAATACCTTAAACTACATCATAACGACTTAATTGACGGTCTTGAGGCCATATGTGTAGATATATGTAAGCCGAATAGCAAACCTTTTACCATAATAACATGCTACAGACCGCCTGATTCGTCTACAAACTTTGTTCCTCGCAACTCTGATTCTCAATTTTTCAAAAATTTGAGGACCTTCTTGCGAAAATTGATAAGAATAATAGAGATATTTTCATTTTGGGTGACCTAAATTGTAATTTTCGCGCTCAGCATCCAGATCTTAACACAAAACAACTAACATCTATTTGTGAGATCTACCAATTAGACCAACTAATTGATCAATTTACCCATGTTACTCAAACTTCTAAATCTTTGATTGATGTTATTTTATGTAACAAAAAGCAAAGAATTGTAGCAGCTGGGGTCTCCAGTATTTCATTTAATTATCATTCCTTAATTTTTGCTGTCCGCAAAATTGCTGTACCAACCCAAAGAAAGCATAATAATATAGAATATAGAGACATGAAAAACTTTAATGCTGCACTGTTCAGTAAAAAAACTAACTCATTATGTAGTCAACAAAGAGCAGAAAAGAGAAATTAGTGCCTTTGAAAAGTCCCAATTGAACAAGTTGAGAAGTGTAGCAGTGTACTATAGTGCAGGGGTGATAGGAAAAAGAAAGTATCAGGCTGTCAGGCTTGCCTCTTCAATGATGCCATGCAAGAAAAAAAGAGGTTGCAAGACTGCACTAAAGTACTTGGCCAATTGTCCTGTGCCTAAACTTCTTACATATAACAACCTTGTGAAAGAAGTCACGGCTATTGATATTGGCAATGTATATTCTGTTGCTGATTTTTCAACAGACATTGAGAAAGAACCTCCTTGTGGCAGCTACAGGGATCTAAGTGAATACTTGCCCAGGCTAGCTAGGTTTTACTTAGAATCAAGGTCCCGTAGTGATGCTCTGAAGTGGTTTGGAGAGACAGAGGGGACTTTTCAGGTAGCTTTTGGTGGGGGTGGCTGCCCTTTTAACAAAAATGAGACTGCCTGTTCTTTCTTGGTAAGTTTTTTAAATACTGGCAAGAAAGTGGTTAGCAGCAATGACAACTTTTTTGGTTTTTGGGGCAAATTGTGATGAGACATGTAAGGTAGTCAAGAACTACGTACAAGGAATGTACAAGCATGTCTCATTTCAATTTTGCAGAGTTCCCAAATGACATGAAAATGCTGGCTATGCTTGGAGGAGAATTATCAAATTCTTCTAGATACTTCTCTGCCTTTGGCAATGTTAGCTCTCATGACTGCGGAGACCTAAATGGTACTTTTGGGAGCAGCCAAGATTGCAAATGGCAACCTTGGAACTACGAAGAGAGGCTAGAAGTTGTACAAATAGTGGACAAGTTGAAAGCCTCTCTTGAGTCCAAAAACCTGGCAAGAAGTACCAAGAGAGCAAAGGTCACTGAATTCATTGCCAAAGAGAGAAGTAGACAGGAATTTACTCCTCTCATTGGCAAATTCATTGACAAAGCTCATGTTGAGCCACTACATTTAAACAATGCATGGCAATACTTCATTAAAGCAGTCTTAAAAGAGGCACTTGGCAAGTCCAAAATACCTCAGTCTGTAAAGTCATTTGCAGACATCCAACCTGACATCTGCTTGCTAGGGTAGTCAATGCCTTGCAGCTGGAGGTAAAAACAAAACGCCTAGCTAATAAAATCAGAATGTGGTACAATGAAACACAGGGGAAAAGGAATGACTTACAGTACAGGCTGACAGGCAAAGAGTCGAGGCATATATGTCATAATTTTATGCGAGTCATCAGGTATTTAAGTAGAGAGGAAGATGACCCTCAACAGAGACAGACTATTCTCGCCCTGGTGTATATAGGTGTTCGCCTTTGAGACTGCTGCTCTATTTTTAATAGATTTGAACTTCAAGAGTCAGATCTATTAAAACTAGAGAAAGATGCAAGGGAGTATTGTCATGCCAATAGATTGTTCCTTCCATATCCTCAGAATCCAACAATTTAAACGATTGGTTATGTTTTGCCTGTGCATGCCAGGGATGTATACAGTCGTTACAAGCAAGGCCTTCTTACTGTTACTATGGAGGGAAGAGAGGCAAAACATGTTGCCTTGCACAGGCTGAGCCAAAATACCTCATACAGATCAAGGTGGCAGGAAATTTTCCGGCACGAATTTGTTATGAATATTTGGCTCCCTAAGCAAGGCCATGAACCTTCCAACTATACAGAAAGCAAGGCTAGATTCTTTGCGTCTTTCCCGAAGGGGTGATCAGACGCTTCCGTTTTAAGTTGAGATTCGTCTGAGAAGATATCGACAAGAAACAGAACACACCAGGACCATTGCGTGACTCAAAATGGCGTACAGACGTAGTTTTGAATCTCTCCACAAAAACTCCTCGAATAACCTTCCAAAGCTCACTAGAGCCGCTTCGCTGCCAGACTTAAGCACCTGTGTGGTCAGACCGGAAAATAACTCCTGGAAAGTGCCTGTGTCAGCTCTCCCAGCGCCACGACCGGCACAAGTGATTGAAATTGACTCGACACCAGAATCAAAATCAACTCAAGAACATGCACAGGAGCGGCCTCAATTGGTTTCCCTCGATAAGAAATCTTTGAATAGCCTCAAGAAAACCCAACTACAGGATGAGCTTGTGAAGCGGGGATTATCCAAGAAGCGAGACAAAAAGGAACTCATATCTAGACTCTCTGCTTCAATTCAAAAGTCCTGCCGTTCGTCCCCTGCCGCCATTGCCAAGGAAATTATTTCATCCTTTCAACCCTCACCTGCAGCGGAAGCAGTGACAGTGACGGAGATCTTGAAACAAGTCGAACTTCTCAGGAAGGAAATGGAAGAGATCAAACGCTCTGGCCTTGTGCCAAAGAGTAGTAGTAATGACAATAATTCTCGCGACAGTGGAAACCAAAATTCTGAGCAACTCAGAATTGAGAACGAACTCCTCCGGAGCCGACTTAGCCTCGCCAGAGAAACGCAACTTTAAAAGTATGGCTGCTACAGTGTACACGGGTACTCCACTTGAAAAGCGAGAGCTTTATTATTTTTATATCTTGTGATGGTGTATTTCAGTTATTTGACAAAGAAAAACGTCCCTGGCTGAAATGTGGTTCGTATGACAAATCGCAAAACCCTATTGGCCAGCTTTCTTTGCCGCTCTTTTTTAGATGAGAGATCATAACTCTTCTTTATTTTCTAAATTCCTTGGGCAACTTCGCTACTGTTATAAAAAGCAAACAAGTCTTCCGATTTCTAAAAATCTCTATGGATCATAATAAAATATCTGATTTTGAAAGCAAGTTATTGAAGCGAGTTGTTTATGCGTGTCTATTTTTACGCCGACAAGACTGTCGGGACATTCAAAGCTGGGGAGGAAGCCGATGTTAGCTGGAAAATGGCTAAAGGAGAGAAACAGATCTATGTTGGAGTGATAAAAAAGACAGCAAAGAATGGTAAGAGCGAAGCTTATCTATGGATCACTCTTGGCACGGGACTTTTTTTTACAGCTTTAAATGAGCTGCTTCATTTTAAGCCAGACATATGTACATTGTACACACAACCTATAAGACAATACATATTCAAGAGTGCTCAGGGAAAAACTAGTGTAACCCTTGTAATCAACGAGTGGAGTAAAACTATTGTTCAATAGTATCCTAACAACTGGAGCTTATTTACCCAAGTAAATTACGATTGGTCACCATATAAATGCGCGGGCTTTTTGCCTATGGGATAACATTTCAACGGCAGCTTATATGCTGATGAGATAGAGAACACAGTTTTGCTGAACATTGAATATGATCGCAAACAGACATTAAAATAAGAAAAAAAGGAAAATAAACTAATCAAGCTCAATGAGTTCAATGGCACATTTGCATGAGCTTTGATCTCCAAAAAATGACAGTTCACTTACTTGAATTGCATCAGGTACAAACAGGTTGATTATTTACTGTTTTTATTTCGGTCATTGTTTGCTATTTCAGTGGAAAAGCCGCAAATAGAACAATTTACCGAAGATGTCGGTCTACTCGTGGCGGACATGATCAAACGTGAAGAAAACGTAAAAAGCCAATTACCTATTGGGCTATTAAAAAAAATCTCCCGGCTCCAGCACCAACGGACGCATCTGCTTCTGGTAAGGCAGCGCAAAATGACGAAGGTGAGAAGAAATACAAAACACAAATTTGCTTATTTGCTTTGCAAGCAATTTTTTTCGTTGAAATGTAGCTTGCAGGATATTTTCTCAAAATCATCAACCCTCCCCCCCCCCAGGTCAAATGGTCCGCCACTAAAAGGGACTCTTTGCCATGTACATTACAGAAGGATTGTTAATAATTTGAAATTGACCTGTGCAGGCGGCAGCAATGGCGGCCACGAAATATCTGCTTCCGTATATCTACGTGTTTTACCTACTCTTGTCGTCTCTCGTTTTTCCTACGATTGCAACTAAGGCACTACCTAAGGCTGGTGGTGAAATTTGTCTGCTCCAACTGGTTCCGAAACCCTACCGGCTTCAACTAAAGACCTCACGCGTTGGAATACAGAAGTCTACCAAGCACGGGTCTTATTCCCTCTCGATACCTGGTCATGACCCTCCAACCGATATCACAATCTTTCTTGATGTCGCTATTAGAGAGCATATGCAAGATGATGAAAGATCGAGCTATGAACCATCAAGCAACACTAATTTGCATAACCGCCGAATTCAAACTCAAGTAATCCAGTACTCAAGTACTCCAGTACTCCCACTGTTTTTAACATCGTTCGATGTTTGTGCTCTCTATACCAACATCCCCCAAGATGAAAGTATCGAAGTAGTCTGTCAACAATACGAACAACACAATAACCCCGCACTACCCGTCCCCACAGTATCTCTGAGGGAACTTATGGGGCTTATACTGAAAGAAAACTCTTTCAAGTTCAATGACAAGCACTACCTACAAACGCACGGCATCGCGATGGGTACGTAAATGGCCGTATCTTTCTCTGTCATTTATATGAAGAAGAACTCCTACGCCTTAGTCCCTGCAAACCGCTAGTCTGAAAGAGGTTTATTGACGACATCTTTGCAGTGTGAACTATACCGGGGGATAAAATCGCGAGTTTCTTAAACTTTGCGAATAGTTTCCACCCGACTATTAAATTCACGCACGAGTTGTCACAGGAAACCATCACCTTTCTCGATACTGGCGAGTGTTAAGTTCACAGACAGGCAAAATGCGCTTTGAAGCAAAAAGGCATCTAATAAACGAATCTTACCTTTTGTCACAAGATTCAACCCTGCTATACCGAATCTTAAAAAGATTCTAATGAGGCACCTTATTACGGATCAGCCTTTTACGGATAGCATCTTCAATCAACCTATAGTCTCTTACAGAAGGGAGAAATCACTCAAAGACTTTTTAGTCAGAGCTAGAATCCCTACAAACGACTAAGATACCATAGCAGTTTTATTTTCAATTGTGGCGGGTGTGGCTGTTGGCAATATTATACAGCTGACTTGCTTAGACTACGGTAATTGTCTGAAGGACTAAGTGAGCTTCCAAAAGATAACACATGCACTGAGATTAAGTGCAAATGGTCCGCTACAAAGGGTGCCAAGTGTGAACCTCGGAGTTTCGGAGCATTGAAACAATTAAAACCTGGACTATGCAAAGAAAGAAATGGAGAGGTTTTGAGGTCTGATAGATTTTTCCTATGGACAGTTCCAACAAAATATGCTTGCTGAAAAAAATGAGCTCTGAAAGTTTACAAGGTATGCACATACTGTAAAAATCTGGTCAGCTAAATGGGTCATTGACAGCTTGAACTCAGTGTCTAGAATGTGATAGACCTAGAATGGGATGACAAGATCATTATGATGGTCTAGAATGGGATAACAAGATCAACTTTCTTTGGAATAAGAATGCTCTGAATAGAAAACCCTCTGTCGACCATGACCTGCTCCCCTAGTTTTAAGCCCTTTATCAAGTCAGTGCTCTGGCTTGTAATGTGCTTGTCACGGGACACGTAAATGACTGCAGAGTGAGGGCTTCTTCCTACTAGATACTTATTATAGGGGGTGTCCTTCTCTAAGGAAATTTTTTTATAAATAAAACTGTTCAAAAAGTAAATAAAGGATTTCCCCATAAAGCCGTTGCAGTCATTAACAAGCCAAGAAAGGGGAGCAACGAAGCAAGTGGCCGGACGGGTTTGTAGACGTACAAAGGCGGTTGAGGTCTATAGGGAGTCAATTAGCGGCACAAATGGATGTCCAACAACAGAAATGGGCTGAAATTTAAAACGGTAACTGCATATTAAATATCTTAAAACAAAAACAGAAGATACTTTAGTACTTCAACCCTTGCTTAAATTCTCTGAAACTCTCACATCTCTCTCTTTTGTGTCATTCTACTGTGCCGGGAATCAAATGCAACTAAGAATCAACAGAATCACAGGATTAACAGTATTTTCTGTAATGTTCTTATATTTAAAGGAATGGTCGACTTACTTGGCAATAATGGTTTGATCCCAGCAACTGAGATCTGGATTTGGAGGAGACAAAGGAGTAAATTCTTTTAAGATGACCTTTGAGAATCCAAACTCAACTTAGAGAACTTGGAGAATCCAAACTCAACTAAGAACACAGTAGTATTCAGTCTGTCCGAGGGTCCAGATAACCCACACAATCTCCTGCTTGGACTAGATAGGTTTACAGAGTACATCGAAGACCTGAGCGGCAGGATCTGGAGGTAAAGAACACAAGACAATCTAAATATCAACATTATTTAAAAGCTTTTTTTAGCTTCAACTTTGAGGACTTTGGAATACTGTATCTGTAAAATTATTAATATAAGCTATCAGCTTAATAAATAAAAAAACTTTTTCTAAGCTTCTTCCAAAAGACTAATGACAAACGGCATTTTTACGGAGGAATATTCTTTTAGCAAAACTAAAAAGTTTGAAATTTCTTGTAAGCCGATGCGCCTGAATTTGTTGCCTGAACAACTTGTTGAGGGACATACACGCCCGGCCATGAGACAGTCGGTGGGCATTTCGAAAAGAAAAAATATCTATACTTACTCGATTCTAATGAGCAAGACGACTGGAGCGATAATAAAGGCAGAGCAAGACCCCGAAAAGGAGCTTATGAAGCGCCAACCACTGCAGGATATTGTATTCTAAAAACACTTACTACATAGAGACAAACAGGTGGTAGGAAAAGAAAACTTCCAACAGAAGTAAGCTGCTCATATACTTCAATACTCAAGGGGGAGCCAGCTATCAACCAACAACGTGTTGATACATTGAGTTAAGAACTCTCTAGATCAAGTCACTATCATAATGCTTCAAACCCCAGATTAAGGTCGCTCGCGCGTCTATCAACCGATCATAAACAGAGGCGTTATCAATTTCAAACTTCGCACAGAACCGTCAATATTTATGCGATTGCTCTAGATTTTTTACCAAGGACGACCCAATAAATGGAGTGCACACATTTAAAAATTGTATCTGTATTAACACGCAATAATGTTATAAATCATAAACAAAGGGCGTTATCAATTTTAAACTTCGCAAAAACCGTCAATATTAATGCGATTGCTCTAGATTTTTTTTACCAAGAACGACCCAATGTATTAACACGCAATAATGTAGTAGCACATAAAAAATAAACATGTTTTGCACTTATTTGAGACAGAATCAGTTCAGTATGTGGTGATAAAGCCTCTATGAAAGTTAAAAAAAATATGTGGAAGAGGAAAAAAGTTAGATATACATTTAGAATTTCGACCCAAAAATTGACGGCGAAGTTCAGTCCGTTCGCAAAGCGTTTACGTTAGCCTTTCTTACCCTAGTTTCTTACAAATACAACCACGAATTGTGTACGATAACTCATGTGAAATTTGGTTTGGCTATGTTCAATAGAAATAAAGCTGTAACATTGTGAATAACACTACCATTTCGGACACCTCTTGCTGCGAAACATTAAACCGATCAGCCAAATCCTTCTCAAGCAAACCTACAAGCAAGCGTGCTAAAGTTAAAAAAAAACTCAATCAGATTTAAACTTCGCGGTCTGCCACGGAAAACAACACATGAAGGATCTTTGGAAGCATTTATATATCCATTATAATTTTAAAGAGAACCCTGGTCTTGGTTGGAGAAAATTAAAAAAAAGAGCAAGAAAGGTCTGATAATCAGGTAGTCCAGTTTAAAATCGCATATCACGATAAGAAGCCATAAATTGGCCGACACCAAATCTCTCAACTTCCCTTTGCTCCTCCATCCGTCGTATTTTCTCTAGTAAACGATCTATCTCTTTTTTGCAGTCAATCCTTGGTTTTCCTCTTGTTCACAGGCATGCCCATGATAGTGTCGCGTTCGCCATATTTCTCGGTTGATACATTTTCAAGCTTAATTGGCATGTGATTTTCACAATTTGACTCTAGCCGTGGAGTTTCGGACTTTAGTAGATGGGAGATGTCCACTGGCCACACAATTTTGTTGGTTCTTGGGTCACGGCGAGGAAATATAGACGGTATATTGTTGGATCCAAGTTTATCCTGACAAAAACCTAAGAATGATATTTCACGTTTTAAATTTAGCGCGGTCTTCGCATGGTTGACTGCCAAATCCCAAGGGAGTGTGGAGAGTGGTTTGCACTTATGAAAAACGTCAAAAAGTGCTAATCAAGCTTCACAGTTAGTTTACATGACTTTTGTGTTTTTCTTCTTCTGACATAGGGGTGTTTTCTCGGTCGATTTTTACGCTGAAAGTATCATTTTGAAGCAACAAACGTTATCTACCAGAATCCAATGAAAGGCATTTCAGAACCGCACCGTTTTGCGGAAATCACTAACTGAAGTTTCTTGCCAATACAAATTTTACGAGAAAATGGCTCTTATTCAGAAGCCCAACATACTATGTTTTTTTTTTCAACCAAACGACATATAATGCATATCAGTATAAAAGTCTACTCTTGCTTAATATGGTTCCCGTGAAAGGCTGTTCAAAGACGATACGACCAAGTGTTCACTATTAAATTTACCTCCGAAGTTTAAAATTATTCGCGCGTCACAGAGCCTTTCTCGTTCATTGAGCCTGCCTTTCAAATCATGGATTTGGTAAGCGATGTTTTTGGTGATTTTGAAAGTGATCCAGAAGAACTTCACGGCTTCGAAGACGAAAATTTAGAATCGGAGAACAACAATGGCCGTGGAGATTTTTCTATCAATGAAAATGTCCGTAGTTTGCGACCTGAAGACCTGGTTTGGTCTAGAACCACCACTGAAATCGAAGAACCGGCGTTTATTCCATTCATCGGACTGAAGAATCACCTAAATAACTACTCCGAACTCGGTTATAGCGTATAGGTTATGGCTTCAAGAACTTTTAATTTGGGCGTGTGGAACTGTTTGCTTCACTTTAACTGGGCCAACAGAACCTGGGACTGAAAGTGTTAAGCAAAATGTACTCATGACCATTGTAGCAGTGCATATTATTAATCGTTTGTATGTTGCTTTTTTGGTTCACGATATTTTTTGTCCGGTTATTAAGAAAAAAAGCTTTATTGACTCTTAATGGAAATGTGAGAAGACAGCTTTTTACTGCGACCTTTTCAGCTCTTTTTTATTATGCTTTTCTTGACAGTCACCCATAAGTGGTAAATGTGTTATACACTGTGATTCCAACATGTCGGCCATCGTGTCCAAACCACAATTCAACACAAAGGTCAATTGTGCTACTCTAGCTCAACAAATTGGGAGATTTAAGGATTAGGAAAGCTTTAAGTTCTTGAAGGATGTCTCATGGGCCCAAATTACCTCGTCCTGGACATCCTGTGGAACCCTCAGGAATACCATTTCTGGATCGACTTCTTGGGATGGGGAATGGTACCGCCAGCTAATTGATAATCAAAAATCACCTCTGCTCTGCTAAGGCAATGTGCCAGCCCATAAATGATTTCTTCATCGGTTTGAAATCACGACATTACTGATATTCCTCCCAGTCTGTTTGTCTCTGTTCGCGAGGCCTTCAAATCCCTCAGTGCAACCAAGATCTGGAAGTGGCAAAGCCCTGACAGAATTCCAAATTTCGTCCTGAAGCTGTTTGCCCACAAACTTGCTCCCGTCATTGCAGTACTATACAACCCATCATTGTGCGAAGGATTCCTGAAACCTCTATTGAAATGTGCAATTTTTAACCCCCTACCAAAAATAAGTAAATGCCTAAAGATCGACATCCCCCATCTCCTACATCTGGCCTTGGAGGCCCTGGACAAAAGGAACTATTGGATTAATTTGTTCTTTTCTGATTTTCCAAAAGGTGATAATATTCTTTTAACTAATCCTTCAATTTCCACGTTGCTCCGGTGGATTGCTTTGTCATGCAGGAATAAGTCACACATGTAGTGAAGACATCTAGAAATTATATACTGATCAGCTGTCAGCATATTGAAGTCCACCGAACAACTAAAAGCATTTTGTTTAGTTAACCTATCGCGTTTGACAGGGAAATATAAAACGCTCGCATGGAAATTGCTTAGCCAAGCAGTTCATATTTTTAGCAGATCTAAAAATATGAACTCGGGAAACTTATAGGCGTACCGCGTCACTTTTCAAGTGGTACTGGAGAACAGAGTCTTGAGCATTTGTTTTAGTCCTGCATCCGTTAGCTACATAAGGAAAGTTAAGTCTGAGTTAACACAAGGTTTACCCTAAGCTTCAGACCTAGCCATCGGTGAAATTTGGTATTAGTACATTTTAAGATTTTGAGTGCAAAAATGATTGGAATGCTGTCAATCATAATAGTCACGTGTAGCTTGCCATGCACACTAGCAGTGTAACAAGTTAGTGTGTGACATCCGTAGTCAGTAGCAACATATAAATATGGGTGCATACCGAAGCCCCAACTCACTTAAGAACTTGAAGAGACACCTGTAACACTCTCTCCCACTAACACTCACTTAAGACACAAGGGACTTGAAGAGACTCACATGTGAAATTACTTGTAGACACCAGATCTTGTAAAGACCTTGTAACAGCGAACAAGAAAAAAACCGATACCTCCTCCCAGCCAAGTGGGTCATAGTCGTTCTGTTACATGTGGTTAGAGAACCCAAAAATATAGCTGTTACATGTGGTGTTAGAACCCGGGCTTCAACCAAGCACAACAGGTCTAAGGAAGACCTAGAAGAAAGACCACTATGACTCCCGTACAAGTGAATTAAGAACACAGTCTCCGATCATCGAAGAAGGATCATCAGAGGAAAATCTGAAAACAGCTTTGACTAGAACACTCGTCTTGTTGTTTGGAATACTGCAAGGCAATGAAGAAAAGCCGCGCTCTCTAAAGAAAACGAGACAACATTTTGGAGGTTAGTGAAACACAAGCCATTGAACATAACAGATTAGCTAGGCAAATTTTCTTGTTGTGCGCATTTCTGGCGCACACTTACTCTTACTCTTTTGCTTACAACTAGATATTCCTCGCTCGGAATGGCTTAATTATTTTGTTAAAGGTTTGAAGCCTGCACTGAAAGAATATGTTATTCTGCAATCTCCGAAAACATTGGAAAGGCAGAGTCCAGTGCGTCTTTAAAAGGGTTCACCATGAGTGAAATCCAATCACCAAAAATCGATACTAAACAAAGAAATTGTGGCTAAACTTAAGGATTCTCTGACAAGCTCTAAGCATTTTGCCATAGCAGGAATTGACACTCGTACTAAAAACGCTAATTGTTTTGCAAATCATGGCATGTACTTTATTAGCTCGCACAGTCTGCGATTCCCCAGTGCGAATCATAATCTGTGATGAAGTCAAACAAGTTTTAACAAATAAGCATAGGAAAGCTAGAAATAGTTTTACCAGGCAAAGCCGAGTCAATCCTTTAAGGGGTCGATACAATTTGTACGACCACACCCAGCGTTTTTGTAAGAGGAACTCGCGAGCTCGGGATTTGCTTAAACAATCTGACCCACAGATGTCAACGAAGATGGGAATGTATGCTATAAGGACTCCTAAAACTGAGGAAAACCGCCAGCCTTCGTTAAACTAAGGCGGGCCCTCAATTCACAATTGGAAAATGAAAGCGACGTTTTGGGGGCCACTAATCTTAGCAAAAGCAAAACATTAAGAAATGTTGCTGACATGAAGAAATGTGAGATATCCATTAATCAACTCGAAATAGAACAGAAGACACAACAAACACTTGTGTTGCCTGCGTTACATATTACAGATAAGTCAAAAGACGAAGGGGTAAATATGCATTCTGCTGAAATTTCAATGACAGAAATGTACGTTGTTAAACCGCGTTATAAAATTGTACAGGAATTAATTTGGGAAGAATTTACAATTTTTAAGTGCATAAAAATGAGGTGCTCATACAAAACAAGCGAGGTATTCAGCTGTAAAGTTTTATGTTGGCAATTTGTATAATCTGTTCGAAAGCGATAATAAAGAATCCATTGGTTTTACCAATAATCTAGAGCCTTATAGACCGGAAAATGATGGGGAGTCTGATATTTCTAAAGATGATTAGAGCGAGGAAAGCGATTCTGAGAACAAAGATGTGAGTTTTCAGAGAGAATCGAGAGAAGTTTGGTCAAGTACCGAAGGAGACGTGACATTTCTGCGTTTTGCGAGAAGACCGGTGCCACTTTTATGCTACCAGAAGAATGTTTTGCGGGGGGTTTCTTCCTGATACTGTTTTCAGAAGAACTGATTGAACATATCGTCCTGGAAACAAATAGATATGCCCGCCAGTGCCAACAAATGAAGCCCGACGAGAAATGGTACGAAACCATCATTGCCAAAATGCGTGCGTTCCTTGGGCTCAACATTCTCTTTGGCTTCAAAGGTAAAGAAGGTAATGCCAAGAGACAGATTTGAGAAAATAAGACAGTATCTTCCTCTGAACAATCGAGAAACCATGATTCCACGTGGCAGCCCGGGGCACGACAAACTGCACAAAGTGCGGCCGTTTTTAGACGCGCCATGGTTTTAAACAATATATGCCGATGAAGCCAATAAAGCGAGGAATAAAGATATGGGTGCGCGCTGATGCAGAAACGGCGTTCGTTCCTGAAATGCAAGTATACACGGGGAAGAAAGATGGCAACAAGGACTCGGGTATCAAGTTGTTTACGAGTTGACTCGTAAAGTCGCAGGAAAAGGTCACTACATCTTCTGTGACAACTTCTTTACTTCGGTAAAGCTAGCAGAAGACTTGCTAAAGGATAAGATCTATCTCTCTGGTACAACAAGCAATCGAAAGGACTTCCCGGACGAACTGAAAGGCGCCGCTGCGATAAAAACCTTCGCCGAGGAGAGTCAATATTCCACCAGAAGGGCAATGTTGTTTTTACCATATGGAAGGACAAAAAGGCAGTTGCCTTTATTAGTACCCAATGCGAAGCAAAAGGCACAGAGACCGTCAACCGCAGACAAAAAGACGGCTCTATTGTCAAGGTCGATTTCCTTCCCGTTGTCACGATATACAACAAGTTCATGGGCGGCGTTGACAAAGCCGATCAGTATTGGCAGTACTACGAGGTAACAAGGCTCGCTCAGGTGGAGGTAGTATTTGTTTTGGTTCGGATTGGATGTAGCAGTCTGACTCAGTTGAAGTTTAGAGTGTAGCTTGCTAGGGGACTTATCAATGGTTTCTCTTCGCGCAAGCATGCTCTGCATGAGGGCAGTATTCAAGACGGTCACTGGCATGTGCAGATGACAAAAGGGCAATGCAAACGATGCCTGAAGAATGGGATAACAAAGTTCTGTTAACAAGGCTGCAAAAAGTGCGCTTTGCGCTACTGCTTGCAGGCCTTTCAATAGAAGGCGGCTACCGGCGGTGAACCGCCGCCTACTTCAAAACACAGTAAAAAAAGGTTGGGCAATCTGCCCTAAAACTTGCTCTAGAAACGTTGTCAAATGAAAATGAAATACTCACTAGTATGTTGTTGTATCATTTTCTTATTTAGCAGGGTCTTTTTAGCAATACTTTTCTTCGTTCAATTGCATTCTCGTCCAAATAACTCAAGTCGCGTGTTGTTTTGTTTACGACCGCCATCTTGGATTCGCATCGATATGGATTATGGGTAGTGTGAGCCTAATTGTGTACAGCGGTATTTCTCTTCAAACATGGCGACGTCCAACAAGAGATCAAAGAGAGATGCGACCGCGAGTTCGGGCATGAATATTCATGCTTTCAGAAGCTATTTTGTAAATGAAAATAGATCGGGTAATATATCATTTCTTTATTGAGGTTTTGAAATTATTACAAATGCGTTGTGTTGTTTGAACCAGTTAGTTTGAACTTTTGAACTACTAAATTGTGAACATCTATCATCGATCACTTATCCTGTGAACGAGCTTTCTCCTGTGAGGTCTGTTTCATTTTGTAGCAAGTCGGCGTGTCTGAGAGACGACTGCTTACGAAAAGATCAAAGACTCACAGGAGAAAGCTCGGCTCGCAGGGTATCGATCACGAACAAAAACTACAAGTTTTTTTGTGTCTTGTGCCTATTATTTTCGGTTTCTTGTGTGCTCGCAAGAGAGACCTCTGCCGAGGTTGACTGTCTTGGACAGTCTGGTGACGGCCTGATGGGTTTCTAGATTCGTCAGATTCACGTTTTTTTTTTCATCATCTACAATACAAACTCTCCTGGGAAACGAAAGCAGTATCTTAGTAGAATTCGCCTTGTTCGAGGTTTCATTACCAAAAATCAGGGACAATATGGCGGCTATTTTTACGGCGCATGTCTGAAATGCCATTTAAAAATGGCCGATTATTTTCAAAGATTGTATGCAATGAAATTTGAAAAGCTCGAAATATAGTATTTATGCAAACTAATACAATTTTGCGGTCTTCTTAACTTATTTACCTGACTTCAATCTACTTACCAGGATTGGTTTTTGAGGCTTTCATGGAAGTTTTGATCGGGCAATATTATAGCTAAATATACCATAAAACTCTCCGTGGATTTTCTTCAAACTTGTAATAGTAGTTCACCAAATACATGAAATGATGTTGCAGCACATCGATGAATCGATTACGCGGTCTTCCCATGTTATCGAAGGCAGCATGATCTCGTGAAACAGCCATTTTTAATGGCAATTGATAATCATTTGGAACGGGCAAAACTCTGTCGAAGTCCCTGAATTTCATTCTTTAAGTATTGCTATCTGAATCTGAGGTACCGCGGTTTGTAGCTTGAGAAAAACCTCTGAAATCTTCGAGTAAATGCTACTAAACCACTTCTTTCTCCGCCATTTTAAGCCTATGTAACCAGGCCTAAAAGGTGCAAAAAAGATTCGTGGGGGTATAAGAGAGGCAAGAGAAAGTATAATAAATTATAATAAATTCGCCATGTAGGACGAAGTTATCAAGGCCAGTGTACTCATTGCATTCATGATCCTTCAAAACAATATCTAATATTTAGATTCTCGAATATTTTTGTACATTATA